>NW_006787746.1:1417893-1424454 GCF_000442215.2 Lipotes vexillifer | reverse complement strand
AAGAGGGACATATATCTTCGCTCAGTTTTTAGCAAGATAAGTCAGAAGGCCATATGACAGATAGATTGGAAGGGGATAGAACAGCTGAATCTCATTCAATAATCCAGAAAAATATAATTTAGGTAGGATCTTCTATAATGATAGAGAGAATGAAAAAGAGAGGGGCAGATAAAATAGCTCTTACTGTGGTAGAATTAGTAACTTGGTTTTGGAATGACCATCATTAAAATGTCTGCAAATAATAAATATTGGAGAGGGTGTGGAGAAAAGGGAGCCCTCCTATGCTGTTGATGTGAATGTAAATTGGTGCAACCTCTATGGAAAAGAGTATGGAGGGTCCTTAAAAAACTAAAATTAGAGTTACCATATGATTCAGCAATCCCACTCCTGGGCATATGTCTGGAGAAAACTGTAATTTGAAAATATGCATGCACCCCAAAGTCATAACAGCACTATTTACAATAGCCAAGACATGAAAGAAAGCTAAAAATCCATTTACAGATGAATGGATAAAGAAGGTGTGGTATATTTATACAATGGAATATTGCTCATCCATAAAAAAGGATGAAATAATACCATTTGCAGCAGCATGGATGGACCTAGAGACTGCCATACTAAGTGAAGTAAGTCAGACAAATATCATATGATATCACTTCTATGTAGAATTTAAAATATGATACAAATGAACTCATTTACAAAACAGAAACAGACATACAGACATAGAAAACCAACTTATGGTTACCAAATGGGAAAAGGGGTGGTGGAGAGATAAATTAGGAGGTTGAGATTAGCAGATACAAAATTGTAAATATAAAATAGATAAATAACAAGATTCTATTATATAACACACAGGGAATTATATTCAATATCTCATAATAACCTATAATGGAAAATAATATGAAAAAGTATATACACACACACACACACACACACACACACACACACACACACACCAGGAACTAACACAACATTGTAAGTCAACTATATTTCAATTTAAAAAATTTAAAAATGGAAATAGTACTTGGTAACTAAATTATTTTAAAAGGAAAGCTTTAAAATATATGACCTTTGAATTTTTAGTTTGTGTAACTTGAAAGATGAACATTGCTATTAATCAGGATAGAAAACAAATAATTAATAATAACAAAATAGTTAATACTCATACAGAGTTTTCTATATAAGCCTTAAAACATACCTCTGAGGCATACATGCTGTTATTATTCCCATTTCTCAGAAGAAAAAACTAAGGATCAGGGAGCTTAAGACACTTGCCCAGAGTTAAGGAACTAGCTAGTGTCAGAGCTGGGATTCAAATTCACGTAATCTTACACCTGAGTCCTGGTTGTTAATTACTGTGCCATTCTCTTTCCCAGAAAGAAAGAGGAACAAGTAGCCTGGGACAGAGAAGCAGTTGAGTTTTTAACGTGTTGCATTTACAGTATTTTCTAGGCATCAGTACGGGGATGTCTAGCAACATTTTGTGGAAATTTAATTTTCCTGTTTATGAGAATAATTACAATATTATTGGAACCATCAATAGTGTCGTCTCTGAAAACTGAAGATATAGGTATATTAAAAACGAATAAGAACCGCAAAGATTTTTTTTTTCCCCTGATCTGAAAATTCAAAGAGTATGTGATGACCGTTTTTTATTGCTAGGTAACTGATTTACATTTTTATAAATCCGTATACTATTTTCTCTTCGGTTTCCTTAATTGAGTTAAAATATGAGTGAAAATATCAGATTTAGTCTAGGTAGGTAAGAATTTTTAATCTGATTGAAGAAAGTCTACTGTCTCAGACATGAGTGTATATGAGTATAAAATTCCCTTTGAACTCTAGTTAGCCTTTCTCTTGTATAGCAATTTCAAGCTGTACTCTCACCCATCATGTCTCCATCTCCTTTGCATATTGCTATCCATTGCTGTGGAAAGATAGGCACTTCAGGAGAAAGCACATTAGTTAAGCATCAGTTGCCACTTAATGGGCCATGGTTTCTGAATGATATTCTACAATGACATTATAAATCTTCTTTTTAGAATGTTGGGGAATATGCTGTATCTCACTGAAAATCTCTGATGTAGACTCAGCTATCAATAATCTTTTCACAGAATAGCCAGTGGAATAGATAGATATGTTTTGAGAAAAAATAGTCCAGGATGAAACCAAAAGTACAATAATGTAATGGGCTCTATATTGGAGTAAACATGGTCTGTTTTGAAAGAGATATGATAGAGAGAGATGGAAAGAAGGAAGGAGAGAGAATGAGAATTAATATAAACACATGAATCGCAAATGTGTTATTTTTTCTGTCTTCTTTACTAGATGCTCGCATCATTCCATCTTCAATCAAGTGAATAGCAGGTGGCATTTTTTTTTTTTTTTTTTCGGTACGCGGGCCTCTCACTGCTGTGGCCTCTACCACCGCGGAGCACAGGCTCCTGACGCGCAGGCTCAGCGGCCATGGCTCACGGGCCCACCCGCTCCACGGCATGTGGGATCCTCCCAGACCGGGGCACGAACCCGTGTGCCCTGCATCGGCAGGCGGACTCTCAACCACTGCACCACCAGGGAAGCCCAGGTGGCATTTTTATGTGGCTGAAAGAGAAGACAAAATCAGCCAAGCGGGTAATACCTAGCTGTAAGCTTAGCCAGTCTTATCCAGCGATGACAAAACTGTGCCTGCATTACTGAGTTTGAATGAGATGCATTCACCCCCATTTTTCTCTCAATTATACTGTATAAGTTATCAATGTTAGCAAGTGCACAAGTATTAGGCAGCAGAGATGATTCAGAGGGCCTAGGTAAGATAGTAAATTCAGGAGCACAGAAAAGAGGCACCATCATTTCTCCACCATCTCATATCTATTTAAGGTGAAACATACTCTTGAAATTTATAGGTAACATGGGCATTTAAGAGAAAAATGTCATGAAAGTGGAAATTTAGGGACTAAAATTCCTAACGAGGTACAAATGATTATTAGAAAAAGTTTCATAAAATAAGGAATTGCTTATAAGATGCCGAGAAGAAAGATAAAAGATCTCAGAATGTCTAAAGGGGGGAAAGTGAAGGTGCTTAATTATTTCATGCCTCTTTAGATTTATATGCATTTATTCAACATATACTGAGCATCTACTATATACCCAGCATTGAACCAGGCACTAGAGATTCAGTAGTGAACAAACCTTCAAAAAGCTTACATTCTGGTGGAGTCTTTGGGGAGAGGAGAGAAGGAGGGTGTAGAGAGACATAAAATAAATAAAATAAGTAATTAAAATATAAAGTATGTCAGATGGTTCAAAGAACTATGGAGAAGAACAGTGGAGTGAAAAAGTGGGTTAATGATGGAGAGAGGCCTACAATTTCAAATATGTTTTTTGAAGGAAGTTCACTGAAAAGAGGATATTTGAGCAAAGACCAAGAGTTGGTGAGAGAATAAGCCACGTGGATGTCTAGGAAAAGAACATTTTAAGTACAGAGAAAAATTTATTCAAACTCTTGAGGCAGGAGTGGGTCTAGAATATTTGAGGGGCAGCAAGGACAATGTGGCTGGAATGGAATGAATAGTAGGAAAGGTAGGAAGAAATAAGATCAGAGAACTGAGGGGACTGAACAGCTCCTGTAGGACTTTGTAGGCTGCTGTAAGGGATTTGCTTTTATTTTGAGTGACATGGGAAGCTATGCTTCTATGTTGAAACTAAATTATGAGGGACAAAGACAGGAGAAGAGAGACATTAATATTACTACATTAATCCAGATGAGAGATAATGGTGGCATAAAACTGGGAGATAATGGTGGAGGTAGAGATCTGTGGTCAAATTCTTAATGTATTTGGAAAAATGATGTTAATGGATATGAAAGAAAACGGGTTTTGACAGAATAACCAGAATACTGCATTTGCCACTTATTTCGATGGGGAAAACTATAGCAGAAGGAAATTTTGAGGGTCTGATCAGAAATATGACTTTCCTTATTTATTTATTTAGATTTTTAATTTTTTACGGAGGTAAAATTGGTATATAACATGTTTCAAGTGTGTAACATTATAATTTGATATTTGTATACACATCAAAGTAAACAACATCATAAGTCTAGGTTACCATCTGTCACCATACAATTGACCCCCTTCACCCATTTTGCCCACCCACTCCTCAGCCCCTTGGTAACCACAAATCTGTTCTCTGTATCTATGAGTTTGGTTTGGTTTGGTTTTCATAGGCTTCCTTCCCTTAGGATGATACTCTCTAGGTCCATCCATCTTGCAAATGACAATATTTCATTCCTTTTTATGGCTGAGTAATATTCCATATATATATATATATATATAAATATGCATATATATATACCACATATATATACCATACATGTATATATATATATACACCACCTCTTCTTAAACCAATAGTCTGTTGATAGGTACTTTTGGTTGTTTCAATGTCTTAGCTATTGTAAATAGTGCTGCTATAAACACTGGGGTGCATGTATCTTTCTGAATTAGAGTTTTCACCTTTTCCAGATATATGCCCAGGAGTGGGATTGCTAGGATCATATGATAGCTCTATTTTTATTTATTTTTTAAGGAACTTCCATACTATTCTCCATAGTGGCTGCACCAATTTTTATTCCCACCAACAGTGTATGAGGGTTTGCTTTTCTCTACACTCTCTTCAGCATTTATTATTTGTGTCCTTTTTGATGATAGCCATTCTAACAGGTGTGAGGTGATACCTCATTGTGTGGTTTTGATTTGTATTTCTCTAATGATTAACATTGTTGAATGTCTTTTCATGTTCCTGTTGGCCATCTGTATGTCTTCTTTGGAGAAATGTCTATTTAGGTCTTCTACCCACTTTGTGATTGGGTTGTTTGTTTTTTTTGATATTGAGCTGTATTAGCTGTTCATATATTTTGGATATTAACTCTTTGTCAGTTGCATCATTTGCAAATATTTTCTCCCAGTCCATAGGTTGTCTTTTCATTTTGTTTATGGTTTCCTTTGCTGTGCAAAAGTTTTAAGTTTGATTAGGTCCTATTAGTTTATTTTTGCTCTTATTTATTTTGCCTTGGGAGACTGATCTAAGAAAGTATTGCCCTGATTTATGTCAGAGAATGTTTTGCCTATGTTCTCTTCTAGGAGTTTTATGGTGTCATGTCTTATATTTAGGTCTTTAAACAATTTTGAATTTATTTTTGTATATAGTGTGAGAGTATGTTCTAATTTCATTGATTTACATGTACCTGTCCCGATTTCCCAACACCACTTGCTAAAGAGGCTGTCTTTTCTCCATTGTATATTCCTGCCTCCATTGTCATCAGTTAATTGACTGTAGGTGTGTGGGTTTATTTCTGGGCTCTCTATTCTGTTCCATTGATCTATATGTCTGGTTTTTGTGCCAATACTGTGCTATTTTGGTTACTTTAGCTTGGTAGTATTGTCTAAAGTCTGACAGTGTTATGCATCCAGCTTTGTTCTTTTTCCTCAAGATTGCTTCATTAATTTTGGGTCTTTTGTAGTTCCATACAAATTTTAGGATTATTTGTTCAAGTTCTGTGAAAAATGTTGAGGGTATTTTGGTAAGTATCACATTAAATCTGTTGATTGCTTTGAGTAGTATGTCTATTTCTTCCAATCGAAGATCATGGTACATCTTTCAATTTCTTTGAATTATCTTCACTTTCCTTTATCAATGTTTTATAGTTTTCAGTGTGTAAGAGTTTCACCTCCTTGGTTAAGATTTTTCCTAGTTTTTTTTTTTTTTATGTGATTTCTGATTAGTGTTTTTGTCTTCTTTGGGTAAGTACTGAGAAATAGGATAGCTGAATCATATGGTAGTTCAATTTTTAACTTTTTGAGGAATTTCCATACTGCCTTCCATAGTGGATACCCCAATTTACATTCCCACCAACAATGTAAGAGGGTTCCCTTTTCTCCACATCCTTGTCAACATATATTGCTTTTGTCTTTTTGATGCTAGCTATTCTGACAGCGTAAGCTGATATCTCATTGTGGTTTTGATTTGCATTTCCCTAATAATTAGTGATGTTAAACATCTTTTCATGTGCCTGCTGGCCATCTGTATGTTTTCTTTGGAAAAATATCTTTTCAGCTCGTCTGCCAGTTTTTAATGATGTTGTTTGCTTTTGTTGTTGTTGAATTGTATGCGTTCTATATATATTTTGGATATTAACCCCTTGTTGGATGTGTCATTTTCAAATATCTTCTCCCATTTAGTTTTATTGATGGTTTACTTTGTTGTGCAGAAGCTTATTAGTTTGATATAATTCCATTTGTTTATTTTTGCTTTTGTTTCCCTTGTCTGAGGAGACATATCTAGAAAGATATTGCTAAGACCAATGTCAAAGAGTGTATGGCCTTGCGGGTCTTAAATTCAAGTCTTTAATCAATCTTTAGTTAATTTTTTTTTTTTTAAAGGTTGGGGGTCACTGTGTTAAAGCACAGTTTCTGATTCAGAGCTTCAGAAGGCCCTAAGAATTTATGATTCCCATAAAGTGTGTCCAGGACCACACTTTGAGAACCACTAGATTTTTTTTTTTTTTTT
>NW_006787746.1:1364511-1417637 GCF_000442215.2 Lipotes vexillifer | reverse complement strand
TTTTTTTTTTTTTTTTGGCTGTGTTGGGTCTTCGTTTCTGTGCAAGGGCTTTCTCTAGTTGCGGTGAGCAGGGGTCACTCTTCATCACGGTGTGCAGGCCTCTCACTATCGTGGCCTCTCTTGTTGCGGAGCACAGGCTCCAGACGTGCAGGCTCAGTAGTTGTGGCTCACAGGCCCAGTTGCTCCACGGCATGTGGGATCCTCCCAGACCAGGGCTCGAACCCGTGTCCCCTGCATTGGAAGGCAGATTCTCAACCACTGCGCCACCAGGGAGGCCCTAGTTTATTTTTATATATGGTATTACATAGTGGTCTAGTTCATTTATTTATTTATTTTGCTGTGGTTGTCTAGTTTTCCCAACATCATTTGTTGAAGAGACTATCCTTTTTCCACCGTACATTCTTTGCTCCTTTGTCCTTTAATTTTCCACATACACATGGGTTTATTTCTGGGCTCTCATTTCTGTTCCATTGATCTATTTATCTGTTTTTCTGCCAGTACCATGCTGTTTTGATTATTATGGCTTTCTGGTACAGTTTGCAGTCAGAGGGTGTGATACCTCAAACTTTGTTCTTTTTTACTCAGGATTGCTTTGGCCATATGGGATCCTTTGTGGTTTCATATAAATTTTAGAATAATTTGTTATATTTCTGTGAATAATGTCCTAGAAATTTTGATAGAAATTGCATTAAATCTGTAGATTACTTTAGGTAATTAAGACATTTTGTTAATGTCAATTATTCCAATCCATGAACACAAAATAGGTTTTTATTTACTTATTTGTACTGTTTTCAATTTCTTTCAACAATGCCTTGTAGTTTTCAGTGTACAAGTCTTTTATCTCCCTGGTTAAATGTATTCCTAGGTATTTTATTCTTTTTGTCATGATTATCAATGGGATTGTTTTCTCAATTTCCCTTTCTGCTAGCTCATATAAAAATGAAAGAGGTATTTGTATGTTGATTTTGTATCCTGTAATTTTACTGTATTTGTTATTTCTCATAGTTTTTCTGTGGGGGCTTTAGAGTTTTATATATATATAATCATGTCATCTGCAAATAGTGACAGTTTTACTTCTTCCTTTCTAATTTGGATGCATTTTATTTGTGTTCCTTGCCTAATAGCTCTGGCTTCGACTTCCAATACTGTGTTGAATAGGAGTGGTGTGAGTAGGCATCCTTATCATGCTTCTGATCTTAGAGTGATATCTTTCAATTTTTCACCATTGATTATGATGTTAGCTAGGGGTTTGTAATATATGGGCTTTATTATGTTATGTCCCTTCTGTACCTAATTTATTGAGAGTTTTTGTCATAAATGGGTATTGAATCCTGTCAAATGCTTTTTCTGTGTGTATTGTGATGATCATATGATTTTTATCCTTCATTTTTTTTAAGGTGGTGTATTATGTTGATTGATTTGAGGTTGTTGAAACATCCTTGCATGACTGAAATAAATCCCACTTGGTCATGATATATGATCCTTTTGATGTATTGTTAAATTCAATTTGCAAATATTTTGTTGAGGATTTTTGCATCAATATTCATCAGAGATATTGGCCTTTAATTTTATTGGTGTTATCTTTGTCTGGTTTTGGTATCAGAATGATGTTGGCCTTGTAAAATAAGTTAGGATGCATTTCTTTCTCATTAATACTTTGGTATAGTCTGAGAAGAATAGGTATTAAATCATCTTTGAATGTTTGGTAGAATTCACCTATGTAGCCATATGGACCTGGACTTTCATATTTTAGGAACTTTTGATTACTGTTTTAATTGTTGTACTAGTGATTGGTCTATTCAGATTTTCTGTTTCATCCATATAAGTCTTTCAAGGTTGTATAATTCCAAGAATTTGTACATTTCTCCTCCTTGGATGTCCAGTAGGTTTGTGTATAGCTGTTCATAATATTCTCTTATAATCCCTTGTATTTCTGTGGTATCTACCATTATTTCTTCTTTTTCATTTCTGATTTTATCAGGCCTTTCTTTCTCTCTTTTTCATCAATGAATCTACTTAATGGGTTGTTGATTTTATTTATGTTTTCAAAGAACCAACTCTTAGTTTCATTGATCTTAACTACCATCTTTTAACCTCTATTTCATTTATTACTGCTTTGATCTTTATTATATTCTTCCGTCTGCTAACTTTGGGCTTCATTTTTCCTAGCTCCTTTAAGTATAACATTATATGGTTTATTTGAGATTTTTCTTTTTTATTGAGGTAGGCCTGTGTTGCTGTAAACTTTCCTCTTAGTACCACTTTTCCTGTATCTCATAGCTTTCAGTATATTGTATTTTCATTTGTCTTCAGGTAATACTTTATTTCTCCTTTGACTTCTTCATTGACCTAGCAGTTGTTCAGTCTCCACATATTTGTGACTTTTCCAGTTTTCTTCTTGTACTTGATTTTTAGTTGCATTCCATTGTGATTGGAGAAGATGCTTGATATGATTTCAATCTTAAATTTCCTGAGACTTGTTTTGTGTCACAACATATGGTGTACCATTGAAAACTTTCCATGTGCTCTTGAGAAGAATGTGTATTCAGCTGTGTTTGGATAGAATGTTCTGTACATCTCTATCAGACCCATCCGTTTTAATGTTTCATTTTAGACTGCTACTTCCTTGTTGACTTTCTGTCTCGATGTTCTATCCATCGATGTTAGTGGGATGTTAAAGACCCCTATTATTATTGTGTTGCTGTCAACTTCTCCCTTTAAGTCTATTTTTTAAATTGCTATATTTTGCAGTAAAGTATAGTTGATTCACAATGTTATATGAGTTTCAGATGTACAATATAGTGATTCAATATTTTTATAGATTATACTCTGTTTAAAGTTATTATAAAATATTGGCTATATTCTCTGTGCTGTACTATATTCTCTGTGCTGTATATTCTTGCAGCTTATTTGTTTTATACATAGTAGTTTGTACCTCTTAACCCCCTACCCCTATCTTGCTATGCCCATCTTTCTTCTCCCCAGTGGTAATCACTGCTTGTTCTCTATACATGTGAATCTATTTCTGTTTTGTTATATTCATTAGTTAAATTATTTTTTAGATTCTAATTTAAGTGATAACATAGAGGATTGGTCTTTCTCTGAGTAATATTTCATTGTATAAATATACTACGTCTTCTTTATATGTTCATCTGTTGATGGACATTTAGGCTGCTACCATACCTTGGCTATTGTACATAATGCTGCTGTGAACACCGAGGTGCATGTATTTTTTCGAATTAGTGGTTTTATTTTCTTCAGATAAATACACAGGAGTGGAATTGTTGGATCACATGGTAGTTCTCATTTTATTTTTTGAGAAACTTCCATAGTGGCTGCACCAATTTACATTCCCACCAACTGTGTTCACTTTTCTCCTTATGTTCACCAACATTTCTTACTTGAAGAGTTTCTGATGATAGACATTATCACAGGTGTAAAATAATATCTCATTGTGGTTTTCACCTGCCATTACCTGGTGGTTAGCAATGTTGAGCCTCTTTTCATGTTCCTTCTGGCCATCTGTATGTCTTTGCAAAAATGTCTATTCAGGTTTTCTGCCTATTTTTTAATTGGGTTGTTTGATTTCTTGCCATTGAGTTGTATAAGCAATTTATGTATTTTGGATATTAAGCCTTTATCAGTTATATCATTTGCAAATATTTTCTTCAATTCAATAGGTATCTTTTCATTTTTTCAAAGTGTATTTTTCTGTGCAAATGCCTTTATTTTTGCTTTTATTTCTTTTGCCTTATGAGACAACTCCAATAAAATATTTCTATGATTTACATCAAAGAGTATTCTGCCTATGACATAATTCCTTATAGGATTTTAATGGTTTCAGGTCTTACATTTAGGTCTTTAATCCATTTTGAGTTTTTTTTTTTTTTTTAAATATGGTGTGAGAAAATGTTCTGTCTTTTCCACAATGTATAATATTGCCTCTTTTGTCATAGCTTAACTGACCATAAGTGCATGGACTTATTTCTTGGCTCTCTATTCTGTTCAATTGATCTATGTGTCTGTTTTTGTATCAGTACCATACTGTTTTGATTACTATTGCTTTGTAGTATAGTCTGAAGTCAAGAGATATGATACCTCCAGTTTTGTTGTTTTTCCTCAAGATTTCTTTGATGATTCAGCATCTTTTGTGTTTCTGTATAAATTGTGGGATTATTTGTTCAAGTTCTGTCAAAAAAGTCATGAGTATTTTGATAGTTTTTGTGTCAATCTGTAGGTTGCTTTGGGTAGCATGGATCTTTTAACACTATCAATTTTTCCAATCCAAGAACATGGGATATCTTTCCATTACTTTACATCATTTTCAAATTCCTTTATCAGTGTTTTATAGTTTTCAGAGTATATGTTTTACATCTCTTTGGTTAAGTTTATTCCTAGTTATTTTATTCTCTTTGATTTTAAAAGCAATTTTGTTTTGTTTTGTTTTGTTTGTTTTTTTCTCTTTCTGGTATCTCATTATTAGTGTTTAGAAAATCAAAAGGTTTCTGCATATTAGTTTTGTATCCTGAAAATTACAGAATTTATTGCTTAGTTCTAAAAGTATATTGTGGAGACTTTAGGGTTTTCTATATATAGTATCATATTGTCTGCAAATAGTGACAGTTTTATTCTTCCCTTTCAAATTTGATGCTTTTTATTTCTTTTTCTTGACTGTTGTGGCTAAGACTTCCAATTATGTTAAACAGAGGTGGTGAGAGTGGGCATCCTTATTGTTTTTCTGGTTTTAGGGAGAAAGATTTTGACTGTTACCTTTGGATATGATGTTATCTCTGGGTTACTCAAAATTGACCTTTATTATGTTGAGTTTTTTTCCTTCTATACTACCTTTGATGAGAGTTTTTATCATGAATTGATGTGGAATTTTATCAAATGCATTTTCTGGATCTACTCAAATGATCACATGATTTGTATCTTTCATTTTGTTAATGTGGTGTATCACATTGATTTGTTGATATTGAAACATTCTTGCATCCCTGGAATAAATCCCACTTGATCACAGTGTTGAATTTGGTTCGCTAATATTTTGTTGAGAATTTTGCATCTATAATTCATCAGATATATTGGCCTTGTCATTTTCTTTTTTTGTACTGTCTTTTTCTGGTTCAGTTATCAGGGCCTCATAGAATGAATTTGTGAGTGTTCCCTCTCTTCAATATTTTGGAATACTTTGAGAAGAATAGGTATTAGCTCTTGTTTATGATTGGTAGAATTCTCCTGTGAAGCCATCTTGCCCTGGACTTTTGTTTACTGGGAGATTTTGATTGCTAATTTAATTACACTACTGGTGATTGGTGTGTTCAGATTGTTTATTTCCTCTTTAATGTTATATTTCTAAAAATTTATCCATTATTTTCTGGTTTTCCAATTTGTTGGTATATACCTCTTTGTAGTATTCTCTTATGATTTTTTGTATCTTAGCAATATGTTGTAATTTCTTCTCTTTCATTTCTTAATTTGTTTATTTGGGTCCTCTCTCTTTTCTTCTTTGATGAGCCTGGTTAAAGATTTATCAATTTTGTTTATCTTTTCAAACAACTAGCCCTAGGTTTCATTGATCATTTCTTTCCTATAGTATTTTTGTCTCTATTTTTTTAATTTCCTTTCTGATGTTTATTATTTCCTTCATTGTGTTGACTTTGGGATTTGCTTGTTGTACTTTTTCTACTTCCTTTAGATGCTAGTGTAAGTTGTTTAGTTGAGATTTTTCTTGTTTATTGAATTAGGCCTGTATTGCTCTAAACTTTACTCTTAGAAATGCTTTTATGGAACTCCTTGGATTTTGGAAATTTTTGTTTTTATTTTCACTTGTCCAGAGGTATTTTCTGACTTATTCATTAATTTCTTCATTAACCCATTGATTTTTTTTATTTGCGTGTTGCTCAGTCTCCACATATTTGTGTTTTCACCCCTCTTCTTCCTGTAATTTATTTCTAGTTTCATGCTGCTATGGTTGGCAAAATGCTTGGTATAATTTCTATCCCCTTAAATTTGTTAAGACTTTTTTGTGGCCTAGAATGTAATCTACCCTGGAGAACATTTCACATGAACTTCAAAAGAGTGTGTATTCTGCTGTTTTTGTGTGGAATGTCCTATCAATATCTATTAAGTCAAACTTGTCAATTTTATCATTTAAGACCTCTGTTTCTTATTGATTTTCTGTCTGGATGGTCCATCCATTTATATAACTGGGTTCTTAAAGCCCCTTATTATTAGTGTATTTTCTCAATTTCTCCATTTATGTTTGTTAATATTTGCTTTATATAGTTAAGTGCTCCTATATTAGGTGCATATGCATTAATGAATGTTACATCCTTTTCTTGTATTGATCCCTTTATCAATATAGAAAGTCCTTGTCTTTTGTTATAGACTTTGTTTTAAAGTGTACTTTGTTTGATATGAATATTGCTGCTCCAGCTTTCCTTTCATTTCCATATGCATGGAATATCATTTCCACATCCTCACTTTCATACTGTGTGCATCCTTAGCTCTGACGTGAGTCTCTTGTAAGTAGCATATAGATATGTCTTTTATTTTCAACCAATCAGCCACCCTATGTCTTTTGATTGTAGCATTTAGTTCATTGATGTGTAAATTGATTATTTGTACTATGTACTAATTGTTATTTTGTTACTTGATTTCTAGCCGTTTTTTTTTTTTTTTCTTTTTCTTTTTTAGTTCTCTATTTTTTCTTCTTTTCATTTCTTCCTTTGTGATTTGATGATTTTCTTTAGTGGTATGCTTGTGTTCCTTTCTCTTTAGTTTCTGTGTATCTATTGTAGGTTTTTGATTTGTGGTTACCACAGGATTCATATATCTTAAGTTTTGCCTATATCTATTTTAAACTAATAGTCATGTATGTTCAAATACATTCTAAATTATCTCCATTTTTTAGTCCCCTCCCTAAAGTTTTGTGGTTTTGAAGTCATATTTATATCTCCATGTCTTCCCTTATCAGCTTTTTGTAGTTATAGAATATAACTACAATAACTATTATATAATATTTTGGTTTTTAATCTTCATACTAGCTTACTTAAGTGGTTGATCCACAACCTTTACTATATATTTGCCTTTACTAGTTGGATTTTTCCTTTCCTATATATTCTTACTTTTTATTGTAGTCTTTTCTTTTCCACTTAGAGAAGACCTTTTAACCCTTCTTGTAGGGTTTGTTTAGTATTGATGAACTCTTTCAGTTTTTACTTATCTGAGACATTCTTTATCTCTCCTCCCATTTTGATTGGCAATCTTTCTGGATAGAGTATCCTAGGTTGTAGACTTTGAGTATATCATGTCACTCCCTCTGACCTGCAAAGTTTCTGCAGAAAAATCAGCTGATAGCCTTGTGGGGGTACCCTTGTAAGTGACTCTTTGTTTCCCTCTTGCTGCCTTTAAAATTCTCTCTTTATCTTTAACTTTTGCCATTTTAATTATGATACATCTTGTTGTGGGTCTGTTGTTTGGATTCATCTTACTTGGGACTCTCTGTACTTCCTTTACCTGGATATGTTTCTTTCTTTAGGTTTGGGAAGGTTTCAGCCATACATTCATCAAATACATTGTCAAACCCTTTCTTTCTCTTCTCCTTCTGGGACCCCTATAATGTGAATGTTGGTACCTTGATGTTATCCCAGAGAGCCCATAAACTGTTCTTGTTTCTTAAATTTGTTTTCTTTTTCCTGTTCTATTGAGTGATTTCCAATATTCTAATCTTTCAGATGACTTATGCATTCTTCTGTATCACCTAATCTGCTATTAATTCCTTCTAGTGTGTTTTTCATTTCTGCTATTGTATTCATCTCTGAGTTGTTCCCTTTTATATTTTATAGTACCTTGTTAAAATTCTCACTGTGCTCATTTATTCTTTTTCCCAGTTCAGTTAGCATTCTTACTGCTAATGCTTTGAACTCTTGATCTGGTAAATTAATCATCTCTGTTTCATTAGTTGTTTTTACAGGATTTTTCCCCTTGTCCTTTTGTTTGAAACAAATTCCTCCATACTCTCATTTTGTTTAATTTTCTCTGTGTCTATGAACTTAGGTGAAACAGTTAACTATCCCATTCTTGAAGGGTTGTCCTTTAGTGGGAGTGATCCTATGCAGTTTGTTTGTGCCCAGTGGCTTTTGTGGGAGAGCTGGATTTGAAATGAATATGGGTCACATTTTTTCCTGGGTTGTGCTTGCAGCTATCACCTTTGTGGTGTGGGGGGATGGGGGTTTAGAGATAGAGTGGCTAAATCCATAGCCAGGTGTGAGTCAGGGTTTCTCCTATGTTCATAGGCTGTCACCACACTATTGGGGAGTGGGGTTGTGTCCCAGGGTGCTGGAGCAGAAGCCCTTAGGGTAAGGTCTGAGCTGGTTCCATTCCCTAAGTTTTCACCCTCCCCTCTTTCAGCATGGCACATTCCCCCCTGAGGGGAGCAGCACTGGAGCAAGAGGGGCCAAAGTGTGCTTGTGTTGTGGGCTGGGGCAAATGCTGGGATTGTCTTGGCACATCAATCATAGCTCCATACCTCTTCTGATCTGCTGCCTCCACGAATGCCAGTAACAGCCACCCTTGCCTTGTTCTGATGCCATGCTGTGTCTGAGCTGGCTCCATCTGCACCAACTGCATGCTCTCTTTGGCAAAGGTAGCCTTATCCCTAATGTGGTGCTGTGATGGAGCTAGAGGTACTGGCATAGTTGCTCAGTGTGGGCCAGGTCTTGCACTGAGGTGGTTGTGGGAAACCAGCTAGAGTCCTATGTAGTTTCAATCTGCTTCCTCCACCTTGTTCTCAGGAGTAAGCAACCATGTGCATGCTCTTCAGGAGTACAGTCTAGGTTTCTTACCACCCTCCTGTTAGTCCCACTTTTTCAAACCAGCTAAGGGGACTTATCTTCCTGGTTTGGACCCCATAACTTGGTTTCCCAATATGTAGTTTGATCTTCTCACTCCCCAGGGAGGATCTCTGAGCCTGTGTAATCCTTCTCCTCTTCTGTGCCCCCTCCTAGTGGCACAGGTCCTGATCTAATCACTTTTCTTCCCTTCTTACCCAATTCCTGTTGCATCTTTCTTTACAGCCTTGCTTGTATAAGTCTTTTTGCCAGTCTCCAGTTTGTTTTCAGTGAGAATTGCTCCACATGTAGTTGTATTTTTGATGTGTTCATGGGGGAAGGTGAATTCATGTTCTCCAACTCCTCCATCTTGATCTCTTCCCTCCCTTTAAGTCTGTTAATAATTGTTTTATATATTTAAGTACTCCTATGTTAGGCACATATATATTAACTAGTGTTATGCCTTCTTGATGAATTTCCCTGTTTATTATTATATACTGTTCATTTTTGTCTCTTGTTATCTTTTTTGGCTTGAAGTCTATTTTGTATGCTATGAATATGGCTACACCTGCTTTCTTTTGGCTGCTATTTGCTTGGAATATCATCTTCCACCCTTTCACTTTTATTCTATTTGTGTCTTTAGAACTGAGGTGAGTCTTCTGGAAGCAACATATGATTGGATATTGTTTTTTAATGTATCCAGCCACTCTATGTCTTTTGATTTGTGAATTCAATCCATTTACATTTAGAGTGATTTTTGATAGAGGAGGACTTAGTACTGCCATTTTATCTTTTGTTTTCTGGTTGCTCCATTCTTTCTTTTTTCTTCTGTTTTCCTCTGCCATTTTGGGTTTGTTTTTTTCTATGATATTTTCTCAGTTTTCTCCTTTTTTTATGTTTCATGTCTCTGTTCTATGTTTATGTTTTGCCGTTACCCTAATGTTTGTATAAAATAATTCTTAGATAAAAGAGTCTTTTTTCTGCTGATAGTGTCTTATTTTCATTTGCCTCTATGAGTTCTGTTCTTTTCCTCTTTCTATTTTATGTTTTTGCTATCTTAAATGATCTCTTTTTATGTTGTGAATTTGTTACCAAACTATGATCACTATAGTTATTTTTCTGCTTTTTTTTTCTCCCCTTAACCTTAGTATAATAGAGTGTTTAAAAATCTATTTTGATAGAGAGTTGCAGTTTTCCAGTTCTCTCTAGTTATCACATTGCTCAAAGCTTTCTGTATTTTGGTTGTTTTGCTTCTGGTAGAAGAGCTCCTTTTAACATTTCTTGTAAGGCAAGTCTAGTGTTGATGAACTCACTCAGCTTTTGTTTGTCTGGGAAAGCCTTAATTTCCTCTTCATATCTGAATGATAACTTTACTGGATAGAGTATTCTTGGGTGACAGATTTTATCTTTCAGTATTTTGAGAATTTCTTTCCACTCCCTCCTATCCTGTAGGTTTCTGCTGAGAAATCTGCTAATAGATTAACAGGACTTCCTTTGTAGGTTACCATCTTTTTGTCCTTGGCTGCCTTTAAAGTTCTTTCTTTGTCATTTACTTTTGACAATTTTAATACTATGTGTCTTGGAGATGGTATTTTTGCATTGAGTTAATTAGGTATTCTCTTATCTTCATGGACTTGTATATCCAGTTCTTTCCCCAAGTTTGGAAAGTTCTTAGCTATTATTTTTTTAAAATAACCTCTCTGCTCCCTTCTCCCTCTCTTCTCCTTCTGGGATACCCATTACCCTAATGTTGCCCTTCCTAGAAGAGCTGGATAACTCTTGTAGTATTTCTTCATTTTTTTATATCTAATTTCCCTTTCCTCTTCTACTTGTATCATTTCTATATTATATATTCAAGCTCACCAATTCTGTCTTCCATAAGGTCTTCTCTATTTCCAATGTTTTCGAATGTATTTTTTATCTTGTATGTTGTGTCCTTCACTTGCAGAATTTCAGTTTGGTTCTTTCTTTAGAGTTTCAAGCTTTCTAGTAAAGTGTTCTTTATGTTCATTAATTTTATTTCTGATCTCATTAAACTGCTTTCTGTGTTTTGTTGTACTTCACTGAGTTTCTTCATGACAGCTGTTTTGAAGTCTCCTTCAGTTAGTGACTTTAAAGTTGGTTTCTGGAGAATTATCATTTTCTTTTTGTGCTGTAATGTTACTGTGGTTTTTCATGTTGTATGATGAATCGTTTCTCTTCTGGTGCATTTGATATTAATTGAGAGGTTAAGGGTTAGATTCCTTGCTTTTGTTTCTGGTAGGTGTCACTATCACTCAAATTTTTCATTTTTCTTACCTGAGATGCCTCTAGATATATTTGGGAGTGGCACTTTCTAGCCTCCATTGTCTTTGTAAGAGGTGTGGCTCCATGCCTTCATTCTTGCTTCTTGCATCACTGCATTGCTTTTGCCAGATACATTGTCTTCACTTGGATGGTGGACTCTTTTCTTGTGTCTGTGATCCCCTGAGACACAGGATCCCCCATGGAGGTACAGGGAGCTGGGGTCATACATGTGCCTCACTTTTCTGTTGTTGTACATTTCACAAGCTCTTCCAGCTTGGCCCTGGGCTCTGGTGTGGTTGGGTGGATGAAGTCTTTTGTGCTGCCTTCTCTGCTGTTACTCGGTTCTCTGAAGCTGTGTGCTTCACTGCTGTGATAAGATGGCTGGGATTTCAGGCACCCTCTCTGGTGTTCCCTCAGTTCTGCCTACTCTGTAGGTTCCAGTTCACCCACCTTTAGATGTGCAAATATGTAGAATTATCTGGGACCTTGTGGTGTTGGGCAGAGGCACATTTGTTGAGTTATGAATGCTTTACTGTTTGAAGATTGAAGGGGAGAGACAAAGGTAAATTTTTCATTCTATAATGTTGCTGATGTCTTGAGGTAATTTTGATTCCCCCTTTGATTTCTTTGTTTACCCAGTGGTTGTTTACTAGCATATTATTTAATCTACACATATTGTTGATTTTTCCAGTTTTCTTTTTTGTGATTAAATTTTCATTTCATGCCATCATAATCTGAAAAGATGCTTGATATAATTTCAATCTTCCTAAATTTATTAAAACTTGTTTTGTTGCTGCACATATGATCTATCACTTTAACTTGTACATTTCATATACATAAGTTTGGAGATAAGGATAAATCTGACATGAATTTATACATTTGAGAAATAGCATCATTAGATGGTAAGCAAAACCATAAGATTGGGTAAAATCAACAAGGCAATTAGTATAGGGAGAGAAGAGAAATTGTCCAAGTAATGAGACCTGGAACATTCTGAACTTAAAAGGTAAGAGAAATGAGAAGAAACAAGCAAAAGGGTCTGATGAGAAAGAGCTAGCCAGGTAGGAAAGAAAATTAGGGGAGTGTCAAATTTAGGAAACTAATAGCAAGAAGTTTTTTTTTTTTTTTTTTTTTCTTCCACATAGGAAGGAGTGATCAATGGTGTCAAATACTACCAATAGGGTAAAATAAAATGAAAACTGAGATTTAATAATTGGAATAAGTAACTCAGAGATATTGGTGACCTTAAACAATAGAAGTTACAATGGAAGAGCAGGAGGGAAATGTCTAAATTAGATGAGTTAAAGAAAAAATAAAAGCCTATTAAATATTCAGTCTGTCAAAATTATTGATGTTTGGTTATAATTGAAATCCAGGGAATAGTTTCAAAGGGATGCACTCTTGATTAGCAATTTGCACATAGTGGTGGTGTGCAGGGATATTTTGTGTCCTAGATGGCCATTTGTGCTCACTTAAAATGATCTTCTACCAGTAATCTGTTATTGGTTTCCACACTTCAGGTGCCTATCTCAGTGTGAAGAAAGCTATTATTTGGAGATAAAGGACCAACATGAATGAGATGGTATAAGGCAAAGAAATGGAAAGTAAAAACAAAACAAAACAAAAACAGAGTTGTTAAAGCAGAGGTGAATTTTAAAACTTTAGCCAATGAGAGGTATAGCTCACAACTTGTAAGGAAAAGCTGAAAGAGTTTTGAAAAAAAAAAATCAAACTGCTTTATTTTTTTGGAGGTGTGTTCACTTTTGGACTTGGAGAGTCCCATAGCTTTACATGTTCATTTTTTCTTTATATAAATCAGTAGTTAGGAATGAGACATGCTGGCAGATCATGTCTGTCTGATACCTTCTATCAAAACTTTGAACTTGGTAGTTGGCAGCAAAGAAACGTCGCAATGTTCTTGCAGAATAAAGAACTCAATTCCTACACTAAATGTTGGGGGAAGAGAATGGTTACCATGTTCATGGTAATAAAATGAGACTCAATTTATAATAGATGGTGATTTATAGAAGGGCAATGGAATTGCATCTTTTCCATTATTGTATTCTTAAAGCTTAGCACAGAGTCAGACAAAAAGCAGTAAAAGAAAACAAAATAGTGAATGTGATATACCTATGTGATGTACAGAGTAAAGGTAGAGTGCCATCCTACTATACACACAGACTGCAATATAAATGGTACCCCCATGCAGTTGTGCAAATTGGCATATCTATGCTTTCTTTAATAACTGAATGACTAGTATACTCTCTAAAATTCATTAAGCTCTTATTGTGTGCTAGGCATGTACTAAGTATTTTACACATAAGATCCTCCTTAGTCCTTATAAATAAGACACTGAAGCAAATAACATTTTGATGTTTGTCCAGAATTGTGTAGCTGATAACAGAGGAGTCAATTCAGGCTCAGTGTGTAGTTGTTTTTGGTAACTACAGATTCCTCTGTGGCAGTAGTCAGAGCTAAGGAGCTCATAATGATCATAATACTGATGCATTCATTTGTTCTTAAAGTACTTACGGTCTAGCTGGGGGATGATTTAGACAAAGAAAAAAGCAAAATATTACAAAGGGCAGTAGTGCAGAAATAGGGAAGACAGAACTTTTGAGGTTAAGATAGTTGAATTAGTATTTTCCTAAGGGAGGTACCATAATCTTGGTTTTGGATGATACCAGAAGGATATGAAGAGAACTCCAGGTGGGAGGAACAGCATGAGTAATAACAAAGAGAGAAGTAAGAGTAGACCATCATCAGCTTAGAGAACCACATAGGGCTTATGTTCCAGGATATTTTCCTTATCATTTTGGTAGCTTTTAGGCTATTTTTACATTCAGAGGCAGCAGTCAGATTCTCACCTTACCTTGTGGACTTTGAAACTTTTTGATGGTTAAACCATTTGGATCTCCTCTCAATCTTAATTGGGAGAAGTGAGATACTTAATTTTCAAAGGTAGTAAGTTTGAAAGAACAAAATCATAAAAGTTGTAGACTGTTTATATGTATACATATGTATACGTATGTATACATACACATATAAACAACTATCTATCTATCTATCATCTATCTATCTATCTATACATTTCTATATGTATGAGAGTGCTAATCAAGAAGCCTCAACTTTGTGAAAATGGCTACAGTGTAGCTGTTCCTTTCAATATCAGATAAGATATGGCTGTATTTTTCATAGACCTTCTGTAAGGATGTAAAAGAGAAACATTATGCACCCTTAGTTTCCTTTTGGGGGGCTGCCCCACCAGATGTCTCTTTCTAGAGCCCTGTTTTTTTTTCCCACTTGAATAATTAAACATTTCTGAAAGTCACAAAAAATTAAGTGCCTAGACTCTCTTTAAATGGAGAACTTAAAGTAGACAATATTTAAAAAGAAAAATTATTTCCTTTTTCCTCACCTCAGTTCCATTCTCTGAAGATCTTTTTATTAGAGTTTTAGATTTTTCCTTTCAGGGATATAGTGGAAAGTTTTAACTTGAACCCCTGAGTTTCTTTAGTGTTATAATTTCAACTAATAATAGCTAACACCATTATTTGAGTTTCTATAGCAGCTATTAAAATGGTGATTAGTGTTAATAATTTAGAAGGAACCACTATAGCTTTTTAGGTATGAAACAAATTGAAAAGTTCAGCATTAATTGGACACTATTGTTAATGGCACTTTTGCTAATTCATGGTAAAGCCGACTTGCATTGCTTCATTAGGAACAGAAATGGAAAACTACACTGATGGGAATAATCTCAGTTTGCAGTAGTTTCTCAAATTTAGTAATATAACAAATGATATTTTATTCTGAGCATTAAAGCCTAAAACATCCAGACTTCTGAGTATTAGAACAGTCAGTTCAGTAGTAATGAGAAACAGGAAAAAAAGCATAATCTCTTATTTAGATTAGCATTAGATGTATTGCTTTTCAAGTAATCACATTTTTTTTTACTTTTTATTTTATATTGAAGTATAGCCGATTAACAATGCTGTGATAGTTTCAGGTGCACAGCAAAGCGATTCAGCCATACATGTACATGTATACATTCTCCCTCAAACTCCCCTCCCATCCAGGTTGCCACATAACATTTAGCAGAGTTCCCTGTGCTATACAGTAAGTCCTTGTTGGTTATCCATTTTAAATATAACAGTGTGTACATGTTAATCCCAAACTCCCTAACTATCCCTTCTCCCTGACTCTTACCCCTGGTAAATATAAGCTCATTCTCTATGTCTGTGAGTCTGTTTCTCTTTTGTAAATAAGTTCACTTGTATCATTTATTTTTAGATTCCACAAATAAGGGATATTATATGATATTTCTCTTTCTCTGTCTGACTTATTTCACTCAGTATGACAATCTCTAGATCCAGCCATGTTGTTATAAATGGCATTATTTCATTCTTTTTAATGGTTGAGTAATATTCCATTGTATATATGTACCACATCTTCTTTATCCATTCATCTGTTGATGGACATTTAGATTGCTTCCATGTCTTGGGTATTGTAAACAGTGTTGCAATGAACACTGAGGTGCATGTATCCTTTCAGACCATATTTTCTCCAGATATATGCCCAGGAGTGGGATTGCAGGGTCATATGGAAGCTCTAGTTTTAGTTTTTAGGGAACCTCCATACTGTTCTCCATAGTGGCTCTACCAATTTACATTCCCATCAAATATGTAAGAGGGTTCCCTTCTCTCCACACCCTCTACAGAATTTATGGTTTGTGGATTTTTTGATGATAGCTATTTGACAGGTGTGAGGTGATATCTCATTGTAGTTTTGATTTGCATGTCTCTAATAATTAGTGATGTTGAACATCTTGTCATGTGCCTCTTAGTCATCTGTATGTCTTCTTTGGAGAAATGTTTATTTAGGTCTTCTGCCCATTTTTTTTATTGGGTTGTTTGTTTTGGTGATATTAACCCACATGAGCTGTTTGTGTATTTTGGAGATTAATCTTTTGTCAGTTGTTTCATTTGCAAATATTTTCTCCCAATCTGTGCATTATCTTTTTTTTGTTGTTTATGGTTTCCTTTGCTGTGTGAAAGCTTTTGAGTTTAATTAGGTCCCATTTGTTTATTTTTGTTTTTATTTTCATTACTCTAGGAGAAGGATCAAACAAGATATTGTGATTTATGTCAGAGAGTGTTCTGCTTATGTTTTCCTCTAGGAATTTTACAGTGTCCAGTCTCACATTTAGGTGTTTAACCCACTCTGAGCTTATTTTTTGTATGCTGTTAAAGAATGATCTAATTTCATTTTTTTACATGTAGCTGTCCAGTTTTCCCAGCACCATTTGTTGACAAGACTGTCTTTCCACCATTGTATAATCTTACCTCCTTTGTCATACATTAATTAACCATAGGTGTGTGGGTTTATTTCTGGGCTTTCTATCCTGTTCTATTGATCTATATTTCTATTTTTGTGCCAGTACCATACTGTTTTGATGACTATAGCTTTGTAGTATAGTCTAAAGTCAGGGAGCCTGATTCCTCCAGCTTTGTTTTTCTTTCTCAGGATTTCTTTGGCTATTTGGGGTCTTTTGAGTTTACATACAAATTTTAAGCTTTTCTGTTCTAGTTCTGTGAAAAATGCCATTGGTAATTTGATAGGGATTCCATTGTATCTGTAGATTGCCTTGTGTAGTATAGTCATTTTAATGATTTTGGTTCTTCCAATCCAAGAACATGTATATCTTTCCATCTGTTTGTGTCATCTTTGATTTCTTTCATCAGCATCTTATAGTTTTCAGAGTACAGGTCTTTTTTCTCCTTAAGTAGGCTTATTCTTGGTATTTTATTCTTTTTGAAGCATTGTTAAATGGGATAGTTTCTTGAATTTCTCTTTCTGATCTTTCATTGTTAGTGTATAGAAATGCAACAGATTTCTGTTTATTAATTTTGTAACTGTCAACTTTATCAAATTCATTAATGAGCTCTAGTAGTTTTCTGGTAGCATCTTTAGTATTTTCTATGTATAGTATCATGTCATCTGCAAACAGTGACAATTTAACTCCTTCTTTTTCAATTTGGATTCCTTTTATGCATTTTTATTCTCTGACTGCCATAGCTAGGATTTCCAAAACTATGTTGAATAAAAGTGGTGAAAGTGGACAGCCTTGTTTTGTTCCTTATCTTAGAGGAAAGGCTTTCACCTTTTCACCACTGAGTATGATGTTAGCAGTAGGTTTGTCATATATGGCCTTTATTATGTTGAGTTATGTTCTCTCTATGACCACTTTCTGGAGAGTTTTTATTATAAATGTGTGTTGAATTTTGCCAAAAGTTTTTTCTGCAACTATTGAAATGATCATATGTTTTTTATTCTTCAGTTTGTTGATGTGGTGTATCACACTGATTGATTTGTGGATACTGAAAAATCCTTGCATTCCTGGGATAAACCCCTCTTGATCATAGTGTATGATCCTTTTAATGTGGTTTTGGATTCAAATTGCTAGTATTTTCTTGAGGACTTTTATGTCTATATTCATCAGTGGTATTGGCCTGTAATTTTCTTTTTTTTTGTGGTATCTTTGTCTGGTTTTGGTATCAGAGTGATGGTAGCCTCATAGAATAAGTTTGAAAGTTTTCCTCCCTCTGCAATTTTTTGGAAGAGTTTGAGAAGGATAGGTGTTAGCTCTTCCCTAAATGTTTGATAGAATTTACCTGTGAAGACATCAGGTCCTTGACTTTTGTTTGTTGGGAGCTTTTTAATCACAATTTCAATTTCAGTGCTTGTGATTGGTCTGCGCATATTTTTTTTATTTCTTCTTTTTTATTTCTTCTTAGTTCAGTTTTGGAAGACCAAGTAATTATGTTTTAACAAAAGCACATGGACAGGAAAGACATTACATACATAGATATTTTTAAAAACACAATAAAATTTAAATGTGTCTATTTTTTAATTACAGAAAAGGAACATGCTTTAAGTCAGGTTAGGTATACTTCAAAAGTTTTAGGATTATAACTAATTTCTTTCTAATATCTTGGGGCTCATGTAATTTTTGCTTTTTGCTCCATTATTAAGAGATGATACTAGTACTGGCAGCCTGGAATATTTCTTAACATATATGAAATAGAGGAATTAGGTTTTAAAAATTTGGGTGAAAAATGGATCAAGAATATTGGTAGGACAGATAACAGGAAAGAAGAGAGATGACAGGAAAGAAGATGAATTGGGCAGTTATTTTAGTGACCTTGGAGTTTCCTGTCACCACACTTGAGTGTCAGAGAAATTTCTCTTTACTTCGGACTTCAATCATCTGCCCATTTTGTTTCTGCTGTATTTCACTCTATGTTTGACCTCTTTCCAGAGACCTACAGCTGAATTCCTCCCTGCCTATTGAACATCTCTAAATTACAACGTACTTAACATGCTTTACACAGAAATCTCCAACTTTTCCCCAAATCATTCCCTCCTTCTCTTGTCATTAATCTTTTTTTTTTTTTTCCTGCAGTACGCAGGCCTCTCACTGTTGTGGCCTCTCCCGTTGCAGAGCACAGGCTCCGGATGCACAGGCTCAGCAGCCATGGCTCACGGGCCCAGCCGCTCCGCGGCTTGCGGGATCTTCCCGGACCGGGGCACGAACCTGTGTCCCCTGCGTCGGCAGGAGGACTCTCAACCACTACGCCACCAGGGAAGCCCTGTCATTAATCTTATAAGTCACCTTTCTCCCAGCTGATCAGTTCTGAATATCCCTTTTTACTCAATTCAATTCATATCATGAATATTCCCTGAGTTGCTACTCAGACAATTGGGCTAGAACAGTAATCATGATATAGAGCTGCATTTAATAAGAATGATTGTTTTTTCAAAACTCAAATGCCTTTTATGATGAAACAAAGAGAATTATTATTAAAATTACTTGGGACCACAGCTTAAGAATAAATTTCTAACATTGTAGAGGGCACTGAAGAACTTTCAGAGAGAAGCAGCAAGTGGATATAAAAAGTTAACTCCAATTTAATTATTCCAGAGAGTAACAAAACTGCATAAAAAGGAATGTCATTAAGCATGATGTCAATAATGAGGATCTTGTGTCTATGTGGCTGACATACAAATGTGGAAGAGAAGGAAATGGTGAGGCTTCAAAATCTTTCCTTTTGAGAAAGATTTACTCTAACTGATTGCATTCTTTGAAGGAATAAGACAAACTCTAGAAAGTTTCAAGGGAGCATCTCTTCTCTGAATTTAATTGGCACTGTATGCAAGTTGAAGGCAGTTTGTATGCAAACAAACATGGATTTGATGCAGACAAAGATGGATCTGAGCACCAGCTGTTTTTATCACCTCTCCGACCTTAGGCAATTTACTAGCCCTCTCTTATACAACCTCTCTAATCCTGATGTTTTCATCAGTAAACTGAAAATTATAATAAAACCTACTTTAGCAGATTTTTGTGAGGATTACATTGGATAATGAATTTAAAATGTTTAACATAGTGACTAGGTAATAGTAAATGCACAACGACTATCATATACATTTATTAAATTCAAATTTAGGTAAAAGAGGATAGTAATGATTAATATAATACTTGAACACTTTCTTGTAGTATCAATTTTAAGCAGAAATTCAGTTATAAAACAAAACATATAGGTTTTCTTATTTTTCTGTAACTCGCTTAAGGTCTCCTTCATGTGGGTGGTAAACAAAAAAACAAAAACCAGAAAACCTCAGTAATACAGAAGTTTGCTTATGTTTGTTTTTCGGCATGCATATACACTCTGGGGATGCTTGTATATGTTGATATATCTGCATGAGGGATGGTATTTTGGTCCTCATTAAGTATTTTCATAGACTCTGCTAAGAAACGCCCCTACCCTGGGCTCACAATAAACATTGTGTTTCTGTGTAAATATCTTCAAAATTATGCTCCGTTTCCAGATAGTCATGAGTTAATCTATTATTTTAATTTCATACGAAGAAGTAGAGAAACTGCCCAAATACACCACCAGCGGTCTCTGGTGACTTTCTTCCTTTCCGGGATCTTGACCTGAGACGTGATTTCGGATGCAGGCAGCAGTAAGCGGCAGAGAGCAGTAGCAGGAAGCAAGATCTTAGTTCCCGGACCGGAAGTCTTAACCACTGGACCAGAGGGGCCAGCAGCTTGGGCCTGGGTCCCTAGTTATTACCTGCCTTGTCCGGAAAGAATTCAGGCAAGGACGCAGAAGGTAAAGAGAAAAGTAAAATGTTTATTGGAAAAGCGAAGTACATGTGGAAAGACTCACAGGCGAACTATGAGAGAGAGTCACGCCTTTGGGAAGTTTAAGTTTTTTATAACGGGTCGGTTTTCCATGTCTTTGTCTTCCTTTTGGCCAATTGTATTGCTTTGACCCCATGGCTCCTTTGTTTCTGGACCCTCCCCTGGGCTCACACACACTCCTAAGTTAAGATGGATCCCACCGCAAATGCCTCTGGGAGGAGATAGCAGGACTTACGGTCTGGCATCTCCTGCCTTTTTGACCCCGTGAAGGCTTTTGCACATGCATAGTGTTTTCCTTGACCCAAGGATGGGAAGTGTGTGACCTCTTGATCCTTTAATAGGGTTTAGTCCCACTCTGTCCCTGCCATAAAAATGCCCAGTGTCCGGTTATTTACCCTATTCCTGTTGCTGGTTTTTATAGCAAGGTGCAGAGCTCAAAATTTAGACAGGAGTCCAGTCACAAATATGTAGTCCTGGAGCCCATTTGTCTCTTGCTTCAGGAAATGTAAATAGGGACTGGTAATGAATGTCTGGCCTGGAGCTCATCTTCTTCTCACCCCAGGAGGTGTGAACAGGAGGCCAGTTATAAATGCCTAGCCTGGAGCCCATCTAACTCCTTCCTCAATAGTTCTCCACTTTTCTCTTAGTTCCTCATAAAATTACGAGCCTCAGTCATTGCAGGAGGAGATCTCAGTGGTGTGTGCTCAGACTCCTTTCTCACCCTTTCTCACTATGATGATCTCTTCAATGATCTATTCATTCCCTTTGAACTCTCCTCTGTCCCCCACAAAAGAAATATTTTCTGGTATTGGACAGTGGTCCTTGTCTTTTGCTGTCCAATTTTCTATATGCCCTTACTCCTTACCTGAAATCCAGAAACTGACTCTTATTTTCTTTGTTCTGTTTCCTTGCATCAGTAAGCATGTAATTTCATGTCTAACTGAAGTGCAAAGGATACAAGAAACAAAACTGATTCATAAATAATAGAAAATATACTTTTTAAGAGCATGATACTTTTGACAGATATTTGTTATCTATGACATGCAGAGAACCCTAGGAAAATGTTATTGTTAGCCATGGTCCATATCTTGAATTTGCTTCTATATGGACATAATGTAGATTTTGTTACAGTTTTTGAGGGTTATGTTGGAGTTAACATGCCAGGACTAGAAGTCCACTTCATAATCATCAGTGGGACTCTGAGTCCTGTGTTCATATTTTCATCCCCTGTTAGGGATAATTACAAGATTATTCAGAGTGGAACCTTGAAAAAATAGCTAGAATTGCTCCAGGTTGGCCTTCTACAAAAGGCTAAAATAATTCAATTTTGAAATATAAAGGAAGAAGTCTTTGGAAGAGTTAGTTATAGATTTACTTTTCTAAAGTATTTTGAATGACAGACATTGTGAAGAAGCAAAAGTACAGGTTAAAATACACCAGGAGGGATACAAGTTAAATATGCTAAAAGTCTCCTGTGAAGTTTATTCCTCTGGATCCCAGGGACTGTTCATGAACAAATGAACTCAACAAAATCACCTTGATTAACTACTCCTAGTCCTGCATAAATTGTTTTCTATCCTCTCTCTAACATTTCAATACAGTATACTCAGGTACACTCACTCACAGATTACAAAAGCATAAAATCTTAAGATTCCTCTTTTACAGTTTGAGGGTTGCAGACTCATATTTATTTGTTCTTGTCTAAGGGTCAGGTCTTAGAATGAAGAAATGCATGCTTTCTAAACTGTTAGTATACTTGACAATGTATAGATGTTGTCTGTGTCAAAAAATGTAGAAATATTTCCTGACTGGCTCATAAAAACTTTTTTCTTGAAGGTTCATTTGGAAATTTTTCATACGGAAAAAGAATTGGAAAATCATTTTAAAGATGAAAAGTTAATGGGAAAATATAAATGGATTAGCTTAAAGTCTGGAGCAGTCTCAGAGGTGCTATGGGACAATTTAAATCTGATGTGATTTTTCCCCCTTAATCAGAAGATTTATTAGTTAAGATGTGATGAAATTAAAAAGGAGTGAGTGGGGCTCCCCTGGTGGTGCAGTGGTTGAGAGTCTGTCTGCCGATGCAGGGGATACGGGTTCGTGCCCCGGTCCGGGAAGATCCCACATGCCGCGGAGCGGCTGGGCCCATGATGAAAAAAAAAAAAAAAAAAAGGAGTGGCAAAGAGGTATGATATTGCACTACTCTAAACAGACACCAGTATCAATGAAGGTAACTACAGACACCAGTAGACAAAAGGCAATGCTTTAGGAGAGTAGAAAATAAACAGTGGAAATACTTCCTCCTCTTTTGTTTGTTTCCGTACAGGAGATTAAAAGTTTTGGGAAAAAGGAGATTTGCTGGGAACGAGAAGTTGTAGTTTACACTTACAGGTGTAAAACTGATTTTAATGTGATTTTTATTAAATCCTTGTTTGATCTCCTCTGACTGATTTGACTGTCTTATAAATGGAATAATTTAAAAATGGCTAAAGCTTAGATTATGATTAAATGTAACACCATATTTATTCTCCATTTCGAGTCTAAAATTAGCTTGATAAAGCAAAGGAGGCAATGTAGTGTATTCAAAACATCATTGGATTTTGCAGCAAAAAGATTTCAATTTAAAATTGAGCTCTGTCAATTATCGGTGGCCTGATTTTGGTTAAATCTTATCTACCTCTGTGTCTCAAATTCCTCATTTTTAAACTTAGGATATGTATCTTAAAGGATTGTTGTGAATAATAAAATGATAACATATTTAAATATCTAGTAGATTAGTTGGGACTCAAAGTTTGTAAACTGAGGCAATGTAGAATGATGTGAAAGTAAGAAGTATCCTCCCATTTCTAGCTACTAAACTATTAAATATTTTTTATGGTGGAATTTACTACTTGGTAAATGTGAAAGGTGAAATTTGATTGAAAGACATAATTTTGTCTAGAATAAGGATTATGATTTTTTAGTTTTTTAATTTCTTGGAAATTTCTTACACAATCAAGCATAGAAAACATGTCACTGAATTTTACTATTAAATTCACAACATGCCAAAAATAAGTATGTGAAATTATCTAAACACATGACAATTTGTCTTAAAATGTAAATGCTTATGTTTGAGTATCTTGGTGTTTTTTCCTATGAGAAAACAATTTTCCGTAACACTGAATAAACTCTTCAGTTGAGTATACCATGCTTAAATACACTATACATTTAAAAATTGTTCTAGGAAAAAAATACTTCAAACAGTGCTAAGTATTTGGCAGTATGTTTTAAGAGTCTTAAAAAGTATTTCTTCAGTTTATCTAGCTATATATACATATAGATAGATAGAGATAGAGAGAGAGAGAGAGAGAGATGTCCCATAGATATATATGGGAAATTCATCATAATACATTCATCTTTAGAGTAGAGGCCCTTAAAAGCCAGACAGTGAGGTCATTTGAATATGAAAATTAATGGCATTTTAGTCGGTGCTATGAAAACTCATAATGTAACAAAGGATCCCACCCCTATTCTCCTCAGCCATTGTACCTGGCTTCAGTCTCTTACCACTTCTACCTTACCTCTGATGCTCCATCAGCATATACATTTTTATAATATCTGCACAAACCACACTGTTTCTTGCTCCAGATGCTTTTTCCATGCTTTCCTGAGGTTTGTACCTCCCTCTCCCCAGCCTTCCCATTTCCTCTTTCCAATAACCCCATCTCTTCACTCTTTGCCTCAGTAACTCTTATTCTTGCCCAAAGGCTGTGCCACAGTTTCTACCTCCAGAAAAATCTGCCATATCTTCTGATAATATGATCACATAATTTGTCAGGCAAATTATTTTTGAAACAAACTTGAACTCTTTTGAGAGTGGAAAGGAACACAATAATTACACTGGGAAAACAGGTGTGAACTAGGAACGTGCTATCAAACACAGATGCGTGGTCATGCTATCTAAAATAGATTAGGTACTTTTAGGAAGAAAATTCTTCCCTACTCTAATGTGGAGGAAATTCTAGTGAGTTATATTAGACTCTTTCTTCTCTCTACTCATTCCACCCTAGGAAGGTAAGGATTCTTACTTGATAAAAGTTTGAAAGAATGAGGTTGGCCTGAAAAATCACCTTTTTCCTTCCTTCTCTGGGATTCAGCCTGCTAGGTGTGAGCTTGTAATCATCACTGCTCTGGACCATTCCATAAGCAGAATATCAAGGTCCCTTTCCTAGAGGTGACCACAGCTTTGATGACTTGGCAATTCTGTCCAAATTAAGGATTCATTTAGCAAGTCCACCACAACCATACATTTTTATCAGTACAAAAAGAGATATATTTTCACTTCTATTTATTTTCTTCCTTGTTATATTTCTTAATTAGTTCAAGAGGCAAGTAGAAAAGAGCAGTGCTAAATAGACCCCAACAGTTAACAATTCTTTGTGTTCTTACATTACTCAAAATAGCTCTATAATTACTTCTAACTATTATCATTACATCTTAGCTATATTTGATAATTTGATAATTATCTGATTATGTATTATTTTGTACCTTCAGTATAGGAAAAATATTCTTTTTCTAATTCATGGTGATGGGCATTCTTAAGAAAATATTATTTACAGGATAAACAAATGTCTGATTCTTCCACATTCACCTAGACTCTATATGTTGCAGGTTTATGTTATTACAGGACCAAAAAATTGTTTCCATGTATGGAAAATATCTGGCCTAAGGTAGTCTTGATGTAGGACACTTTACATATAATCTCTTATGAAATTCATGTAACAATACATAAAGTTGATGTTTTGTTCTCATTCTATGAAAGAGGAAAGTAAGTTTAGAGAGGGGAATTACTACCCTAGTATTTATTATACAGCTGATAATTAGTGGGACATGAATTCAGCTCAGGGCCATCTTCCTCCATAAGTCTGAGAATTTTTTTCCCTGTGCCATCTTGCTATAAAAATGTGTCTTCTCAGGCACAGGCAAAAAAAAATCTCATTGGATTTTTGCATACAAATCAATATAAGGTTCCCCATTAATTTTGAAGAAAGATTTTTATTACATTGATGAAAGGGATGAGTTCTACAGGAGGCCTGGGTGTCTCATTATTTCCAGACGAGCATTATTGAATGAAGAATGTGAGAGCCAGAGATTGCACTAGAGAATTTCTGATATTTAAATACATAGAAAGTGCATTTCCAGGTTTTCTTGTTTGAAAAGTGCAATATGAAGAGATGATGCCAGATTATCTCAAGGGAGCAGCAGTGAGTCAACTTGATTAACCTTGAGAAGTCCATGGCATTGTATTCTTATCTGATAGGAAACAGTAAAAATTTTCTATGTTTGGATGCAACTACATATCATTATATCTTTACCACACATAATTTCTTTCTTACATCATCATTGTGCAATGCTCTCATTTAGTAAATACCTAAACATGACTTTGTATAATTCAATTTACTTCAACATGCCTATGGGTTTCCTCATATATTCATATTACTCTGATGGGCATTGGGGTATAAGGAGATAAATAAATTATAATCCTGCCTTCAAAGATTTTGTAATTTAACAAGTAATGTTAATATTAGGTCAAATTAGTGCTTCGAAGAAATCCAAGCATGGCTTTGAAAAATTAGTTGAATGGGGAATTGGGAGAGACTTCACAGAGGAAGTGGAATTTTGAACTCAAGTGAAGTATGGGTAAAGGCTATTATTATTGGCCATAAGAAAGGCAAAGTGGCATAAAAGTGTATGCCCCACTTAGGATTTGAGAGTGGGTCAGTGTGGCTGGACAAGTATATTTCTGCAGGTATAGAGTAGGTGAAAAATCTGTAAAGATAATTTGGACTAAGTTATAGAACTCTGATGGCATGATTTTTAGCATGGCAATTTCATGGGAAGCATTCAATAGACCAATTTTTTCCCAGACTAAATGCTAATGGACTAATTCTGTAAAATTTTAGTATCTGCTGAATGAGTTGAGTAATCTCAGGTTAACAAATGTTAAATGGTCTCTTTAGTGCAGAACTTCTTACTGTCTTTAATGTTCTTATGTCTATTGGGGATCTAAGGGGAGCCTGTAATATGTGTTGTTTCCCAGTCTTACGGGTTATAGTTATGGTGCATGATGTGAGAATAGTGTTCCTTGGAGCACACTTTGAAAAATACTTATTTAAAAAGTAAAGTCAAAGGGTTCAGATTTTAATAAGGCAGTTGTGGTTCTACTTTTCATTGTGACAATCTTCACATCTTCTTTCAACCTGTACACACACACGTACACACACACACTCCAAGTGAGCTACAGGCATCTCCAGCAAGTTTCCTTTGGGTAGGACCCTTACAGCCCCTGATCCTAGTACAGTGATTTCACCCCTTTTATTTTATTTGTTATCCAGCTTTTAGAGCTCTGCTCATCACCTTATTGTGACTTTAGGCCACCAGTTCTTGACTTAGCTCTAATTCCGTAGGCTATGGGAAAAGTTTTCACTACTTTTTCTGGATCCCAATGAATTTACTCTCAGCCTGCAGTCTAAGTTACCTCACATGACTCCCTATTATTCTGTGGTACGCAGGCCTCTCACTGTTGTGGTCTCTCCCATGTGGAGCACAGGCTCCGGACCCGCAGGCTCAGCGGCCATGGCTCACGGGCTAAGCCGCTCCGCAGCATGTGGGATTTTCCCGGACTGGGGCACGAACCCGTGTCCCCTGCATCGGCAGGCGGACTCTCAACCACTGCGCCACGAGGGAAGCCCAGACTCCCTATTTTTAAACTAACCATGCCCCTGCACTTGTGCGGATAATGCTCTCCTTGAGACGTATGCCTCCCTGAAATGGGACTTTGATGGAACACAGCCCAGAAAGTTAGACCCTCCCTGAGACATATTCCAGGGGAAAAATACTGTCAAAATTCTGTTAGAAAGGGCTTGTATGGGGTCATTATGACATTGAGCAAGATCACATTGGCTCTCTGTAATATCTCTTCTAGGAAAAAGAGAAGGTTCAGATTATTTGTACTTTATTGTCTAGTATAACAATTGTAGTTTATTCTCCAGGAAAGTTAAAGTAAAATTTTGGGGGAATGACAACTTTTAATCATACTCTTTTCATGAAAAATGACAGGAAAACAACTCAAAAGCAAATAATAATAGCAATAATTATAATAACAACAAAGAAAGAGGAAGATGGAGGAGAATTTATTGGTTCCTATTCCTGGGAAGACTGGGAATCACCTGTTCAGGTGCTTAAATTGTGTTATTGGATCTTTTGCTCTCCAACCCCACCACTTCTTTCTTATCCTTCCTTCCTCCCTCCCCCCTCCCTCCCTCCCTTTCTTTGTTTCTTTCCTTCTTCTTTCTCTCTTTCTTTCTTTTCTTTCTCTATTTCTTTCTTCTCCTCCTTCCTTCCTTCCCTCCTTTCCTTTTCTCTCTTTCTCCTTCCCTTTCTTCGTCCACCTCTCTTCAAAACATACATTCCTCTGTCTGGTCTGGCTCCTCTCTCAGACTCTCCCTACATGGTAAGCAAGCAGGCTGGTACAAGCAACTCCTATACAAATAGTCTTCCTTAGAAGCTCAGCATCCTCTGGTGGAGTTAAGATGACATCTGTCTTACCCAAACCATATACAATAGGCTTCTACCAAAAAAGGTTGTGTTACCTGAAAAAGTAGGGAAGTGATGCTGGAAAAAGTAAGCACACAAATATCCTCTTTCCTTGCTCCACACAATATGCACTCTTTTTCCTCATACAAATTATTTTAAGTGGGCTTCTTCCTCATAGCATATTACAACTACTTCACATAAAACCACAAATGCTCTAACAATCTTCCCCACAACCGCAACTCATGTCTACATGCTGCCTTCAGCTCCAAATCCAAGATCAATGGGTGGTGAGCATTTCAGTCAGTCCTGTCTAAACGTGGTTTCATGTAATCTATAGTTTATGCCTAAATGATTAAACTAATTCAAAAACCTTCCATGTACTCTGGGATGGTAAACAGGTTAACCACATTAATAACACTTACCTAGAAATAAAAAAGAAAAAAATGAAATAAGAGACAACTTCTGTTCCAGTTATCTATTACTGGTTACAAAACCACCTTAACACTTAGTGGCTTAAAACAATCACTTTATTAACTTTCATAGTTCTGTCAGTCTCACCTGTTTTCCTCTTGTGGTTGCAGTCTGATGGCAGCTGGGGATAGAATCATCTGGAAGTTACACTTTATTCTAGGACAGCTGCTCCCTCTTCCTTTCCATGTAGGGGTGCCTCTCTATCACCTGGTCTCTTACTTATTCTTTCCATAGTTTTTTCATGTGGTCTCTACAGTGGAGTTGATGGGATTTTTGCATGGTAGCTCAGGGCTTTCTAGAAGGCTCTTCCAAGCCCTCTTAAAGCTTAGGCTCAGAACTGTTAAACCATCACTTCCACTGTATCCTCTTAGTTGAATCTAGTCAATGGGACATCTCAGATTAAATATGGATAAGACCGCAAAAGAGCATGAATTCTGGGAGGAGTGGTTCACTGGGGAACAAGATAGCACTGCTTTACAGCATATTCCAAATTTTGCTGGACGAAAGTAACAAGGACTAATTTCCCAACAAGTGAAGTTGGTCCCTGGTCTTCCACTTCTTGCTCTAAGTCCTGTATCCTCGGAGAATGTTCATATTCTTTTGTCCACCATGACCTTGCCTCAGTGGGACTAGAGAAGTATTTCTATTTTTAGGAATTCTACCACATTAAAAGCCTACTTTATATTGGTACAATTATGAAGGTCTATGGATAGATGTCTTCACTGAGCAATTAAAGGCCCTATACTTTTCCTGGGGTTTACTGTATTTGCTAACTGGCTAATTCAATTTCTGGTCATAACCCGGACTAGAAAAAAGCCAGATACATAATAGAGGAAGGGCTACTGAAATTGCATCTTCTTATACAGCATTTACCTTTTAATTGCAAGCCTCAAGGTTCTACCCAATCGCTTAGTCTAAGATGTTAAAGCATAACAAATCAGCCCCTCTCAGGCTATATCTGAGATGATAGAGCAAATTACTTCGAGGCAATAAATATTTGAGAGATGCCTGACAGGCCGGACCCATTTTTTTCAGGCCTTCTTGAATCCAGATTTATCCTGTTTTTTGCCCACTGGTTTTTGAATGCACTAATTTTATCATGAGAAAAATAATTTTGACTTTTTAGCTCTGCAAAATTTATGACTGTCAGATGATCAGTAGTCTTGGATTTTTGGCTATAGGCAAAAAGTATTTTCTTAAAGTTATTTTTTTTTCCTACATTAAGTCAAACAGGCAACTTGTCTCTTTCTTAAAGAACTTGCTGATTTCTGCAAGGGTTTGTTGAGAGCACATAAAATTCTACCAAGTCTCTTAAAATTCTTGCTTTTCTAGATATATATTTGAGGTGGCTTATTAACCAGATGCTTTCCAATCTTGTTATAAAATGTATCAGTTAGCTTATATGATGGTGAGGTATTCATACTAATCTATACCAACTTGTGAAACATCTTATGTCATGATCTTATTCATTTGTCATCCGCTAAGCAAGATTACACATTAATTATTCAGGACAGATGGGCAATCAGGAAGGACAGAGTCTCTTATCTCTATAGTAAACTTCCCCTCACATGGAAACCTAAATCCCTCCTGCTGTATTTCAAGTCCATATCCTCTTATTATGACCTCAAAAAAGGTGGCATGCCCTCTTATAGGGCAGCTGTTATTCCTCCCTGCCCTATAAACACTTGATTGCCATTTTAAGTCACTTTTTACATTCTTACCTTCTTCTTTTCTAGAGAGAATGATCAATTCCTGTATGTAAGAAAAATAGACATGTAAGATATCCCATGGAGACCCAGAAACTAATTTACTTTAGGTATGAAATTCTTCTATTTCTTCTTCACAAGAATATTCCAGATCAGTAAATCTTGACAAGGGTCAACAATACCAATCTTGTCTACATCATGCAGAGAGAACAATCCTTTATCTTTGGACATATAACATGAGTGCTTTCAGAACAACAGTTGGCACACACCTAGCACCAACACATCTCTACAGAACATTATCTTCCAAGCCAGGACTTCAATAAGAAACAAATGAAATCCAAGAAGCAAATATGTTTGGGCCTTTGATTTTTTTGTGGAGGCAGGGGAAGTGAGTGCAGGTATTGAACATAGTACATGCCTCTCTAACAGCTAGGAGAGAGTGAGTTCTTTAACACTTTAGTCATTGTATTATATTTCTCTTTTTCAATGTATCATTTAGTTTTAAAATAAAATCTGTGATCTCCCTGTAAACCTTTACTATAGAAACTTTATCTCTGATTAATAATCTTAAGCACATACTAATGGGAATTCACGTTCAGAGAGAATGTTGGAAAAAAAATGGTTCCATCCTTTTGTTCACCTCCGTTCAAAGGAGTCATTCTCTTTTGTGTAAGGAACCATATCTTATTTGAGTTTGAACCTCTTATGCTTAGCATAGTGCTAGCACACAAAACACAGAATTTTTGGTCATAATCTGTTTTTTAATATAAAAGGCATATAATATGGATACAAATTTAAAGAAAAAATATAATTTACTTTTAAACTAATATTTTCTAGATATTAAACATCTGAATGTAATAAGAGCTATTTTATATTATATAATGATTAATAAACCCTCTTAAAGTTCATGATGTGGAAGATACTTCTGTCTCACAGTTCCCAGCACTTTAAAATCTGAAGATTGAAAGTTAGAGGCTAGAAAAGAGTTTACTAATGTTGCTTATTAATATTGTGATAGAAATTGTCATACCATTACAGATTTTAAAAATCCACCATCTGATTTCTTTTTTTCACTCAAAGCTCTGTACTGTGTAATGCTAAATCTCTCCTTGAGGCTACACATGAGTACTTTTGGTAATGTGTATAAGCCTGTGGGATGAGCAGAATGGGTCCATGCTAACTGTGTGTTTCCCAGGATTTCACATAATCTTATAAGAATCTTGCAAATCAATAAAGAAAACTTGTAAAATAGTAAATGTTCAAACTCTATGTGGTTAAATTGGGTGAATCAAAATACCAGATGCTATTTTGGTCTTCTGCAGTGCTGAGAGTTTATTATTGCTACTGACACACACAACAGCTGCAAAGATGATTTTTATGTTTATTATATTTACTATGTTACTGGGAGGATTAGAAACCCCTGAAGTACATCTTAAAAGGTTTTATTACTCTATAAAAGACTGTCACTTTAAACTCCATTAGTTGAGCTCTTTTGATTAGTAATGACATTCTCAAGAAGAGGCACCATGATGTCAAATTTAGGAGTTTCAATGTAGCCCTTTACAGGCCTTGCTGTATGGCAGCTCATCCTCAGGGAGAAGGGTTTATACATAAAGGTCAATGAAAAGTTATTGGATAGGAACACAGAGTGGGGTTTGTTTTAATTCCTATTTTCTGACCAACATAACTCATATCCCTTACTTATGAGTTTCCAAGAACTTTAAATGCTAAAAAAATGTGGCTTAAATCCATAGTGGACTGAGCCTTGTACTTCGTATTAGCAAACTTATCATATCCCCAAAAAGCATGGTAAGAGATGGAGGGAGGACCCAAGCACTACATATTTGCTTTATTCAAGGAGCTTAACTGCTAGATGAGGAGTAAGAGTACTCATAAAATAGTTCAATATGACAACTTAATATTTTAGTTGAACACAAAAAGTATTCCTTATATGAATTCTGTAGGGAAGATAGTAGATATCAGAAGTAGTAGTCAAGGGAGCTCAGGGAAGGTCACATGAAGATCTTGATCCATAAGTTATATGGGGTCATTTTCCCCATTATTTCAAATTGGTTTTCATATTATGTAGCCACTCTACAGAATAGCTGGAATGTTAGGTATAATAAAGATTCTCACTCAGAGAAATATGTTCTTAGTTGAACACAGCTTCCACATTGTAGCAATTCCCACTGTGCCTACCATTGTACTTCACAAATATTTGATACTGTGATAGTTTTGAATGTCAACATGGCTAGGCTGTAGTCTCCAGTTATTCAGTCAAACATAACCTAAATGGTGCTTTGAAGGTGTTTTGTAGATGTGATTGACATCCTCAATCAGTTGACTTTAAGTAAAGGAGGTAATCTTCATTAATGTGAGTGGGCCTAGTCTAATCAGTTGATAGGATTTGAGAGCAGAACTGAGGTTTCCTTGTGGAAAGAGAAATTTTGCCTGTGGTGTGTGGCTTCTGCTTCTCCCCAAGAATTTCCAACCTGTCCTCTCCTTGCTGATGGTTTGCCTTCATATTTCAGATTTGCCATGATTCGCTACAATCATGTGCCAATTCCTTGCAAGGAAGTTATATACTTAATATTATGTATTATTTAATACTATATATTAATATTTAATATATTTAATACATAATTTAATATTTTATATTAAATATATCTTAATATTTACTGGTAGTTCTGTTTCCCTAGTGGAACTCTGGCTCATGCAGATACTCTCCTAATATTGAATGAATGGATATTTATATACATAGATAAATGAGTGAATAAATAAATAATAATTGCCCGTATTACTCTCTGTCAGTTGTTATGACAAATGGTTATGATGCAGATACACGGGAAAGATAAAAAGCTTTAAAGTTGACTAGTTCCTGGAAAGAGGGACAAAGAGCATTAACAAAGGCAACAATATGTAAATTCAACAGGGCATGACTAAAGAATGATGTAGAAGAACGTTAGGTGACTCAAACATTTTACAAAGGAAACCCTCAGATTACTGAATTAGCCTCCTTGTTTATAAATTCAGAATTAAACATTTTCATAATTTCCAATTCAAGAGTGAGGAACTATGTCTTTAGCTGATGAGAAAGGTTAGATAGAGTACAGCTCTGATTCTGCAGAGAAACATTTTGTCATTAACTTAAATCATCTACTTTATGGTTCTGTTTCGTTGGCTTGTTTTCTACCAGTCAAACTAATCACAAATCTATCCAGTGCCAAAAAACTTTTCTTCCCCATTTTATTTCAATTCTACTCATACTGGATTGAGTAGAAGCCATAATATTAACTCACATGTCAGATTTTTAAAAATAAAATATTTTTTACATGGTTACACAACAAAATAGGAAAAAAAGAGAAAATTCTGCTTTTGTTTTAAATCAACCACATATCTGATAAGGCCTCTTTTAGGTAATTTTGAATTACCTTAACTTTATGGTACTGACTATGTTGGTTTTACCCCAGGTCTGTACACGCTTAAGCCTCCCCTATTCCTATGCTCTTCTGTATTTCTATAGTGAGTGGAGGAGAAAAATAGAAGACAAAAATTAGAATTATCTACTTCACAAGATACAAAATAAACCATGATCTTACTTGTTCTTTATTTTACATTTACAATATATATTTAAAAATAATATTCAAAGCCCTTTTATTAAGAATATCACTACTGGGCAAAGAAACTACTCAGTTTAACAGATAGATTATTTTGTCATGGTTCAGTGTGCCTATGTGACATCCAGTTAGTTTTGCTATACTCATAATAATTTTCTCTGAATGTGCTTAAGCACTCAGCGTATGTGTTTAAAAAAAACAAAAACAAACTTCTCTAGTAGGTATACACAGAATTCAACACATTTTGAATTTGAACAGGTTTTTGTGTGATTTAGGTCTGTAAAACTCCAGTCCTGTTTATTTATTTATTTATTTAAATTTAATTTAATTTTATTTTATTTTGTTGCAGTACGCGGGCCTCTCACTGCTGTGGCCTCCCCCACTGTGGAGCACAGGCTCTGGACGCGCAGGCCCAGCGGCCATGGCTCATGAGCCCAGCCGCTCCATGGCATGTGGGATCCTCCTGAGCTGGGGAATGAACCCCCATCCCCTGCATCGGCAGGCGGACTCCCAACCACTGCGCCACCAGGGAAGCCCCCCAGTCCTGTTTTTATGAACGTTTTAAATCGTTTTTTTTCCTATGTCGAATATTTAATATAAGAATATTTGGAGAATTTACAGAATTTTCTGTACTTCGTATATTTTACAGTTCTGAAATAAAGATAAATAGGAAATTCAGTAATATATTTTTGCCTAAAAGACTCCTTGAATAGTATTAGGAAAGAAGCTAGAAAAACACATCTAATTCCACAGAAACCATTGACTTGAAGCTCATGTTTTAGCACTATAAGCCATCATCATTAATACAGTTTGATTTTGGTAGTTTAAACATAATCCCAAATGACATTTCACAGATGCTTTTTTTTATGAAAAAGTTTGCTCTCATTGTTAGGAGAGAAAGTAAGCAGAAGGGCTTTTCTAGAAGAAAAGATTCTGTGGAAAAATGGGCAGATTTTCTGAATTGAGCTAAATTGTTCCTGCATTATAGAATCCATGTCTTATCCATGTTATTTATCCACAAACAAGAACCCCTGAAGAACAAGGCTACTTCTAAAATAGGAAATTTATAAGATATTATGGCAAGCAGCATTTTAAGATGGTCACCAATATTCCTGCCCCCCTGGTATATATGCCCTTTCTGATCCCCTCCCCTTGAATGTGGACTATGATTACATTACGTTACGTAAGATTCTATCTTAGCAGACTTGAGTGATATTACTCTGCTGCTTTTGAGGAAGTAAGCTGCCTTGGTGTGAGAGTGCTCACATCTAAGACCTAAGATCTGAAGGCAGCTTATATAAGCTGAAGTGGTCCCTGGCCGACAACTCCAAGAAAATGGGGACCTAAGTAACGTAGGTTACTAAAAATAAGCTTCTTATTTTATAATTCAGCCAGTGGCTGGCTTTATTTATTCTATGAAAAAGGATGGCCTTAGTACTAGGTCACAGGAAAAATGCTATTATAAAAGCTATATAATGGCTATCACCAAAAAATCCACAAACAATAAATGCTGGAGAGAATGTAGAGAAAAGGAACCCTCCTATACTGTTGGAGGGATTGTAAATTGGTACAGCCACTATGGAGAACAGTATGGAGGTTCCTTAAAAAACTAAAAATAGAGCTAGCATATGACCCTGCAATCCCACTCTGGGGCATATATCCAGAGAAAAACATGGTCCGAAAGTATATATGCACTCCAATGTTCATTGCAGCACTGTTTATGATAGCCAAGACATGGAAGGAATGTAAATGTCCATCAACAGATGAATGGATAAAGAAGATGTGGTACATATATACAATGGAATATTACTCAGCCATTAAAAAGAATGAAATAATGCCATCTGTAGCAATATAGATGGACCTAGAGATTGTCATACTGAGTGAGGTTAGTCAAACAGAGAAAGATAAATATCATATGATATCCCTTATATGTGGAATCTAAAAACAAATGATACAAAGTTGCCATCTAATCATAAATAGTGTCAAAACTGAGTTGAACTGTAGGACACCCAGCTGGTGTCTCAAGCATTGTTTGTTGGTGTGTAGGAACCCTACACTCCCACACATTGAAACTGGAAGTTGAACCCAAAAGACTTCTGTACACCTCATGTAATGGCCATGTCAGTTCCTTATTTTTATGTAAACAGAATACTACAAGCTCTCTCCTAATGGACTTGACAATTAATTTTCTGAATAAATTCTTTATATTTTTGTTTTGTCAATTTCTAGATAGTATTTTGAAATATATAACCTCAGTGAATGCTTATAACCACTCATGTAGAAGCTATTATTATTTTGTTTTGGCATATATTATTTCTTTTGGGGAATATGCTTTTTTTATGCTATTTGCTTTGTAAGAGTTTAGAACAAATTGAGATATAGGTACTGGAGACAGATAGTTGAAGATAAAATATTTAACAATTAATAATGACTTTTAGGCAAAGTTCTTTAGATTTGCTGATACCAACCTGGTTAACACTGTCCCCAGATTAAGCACCCCGAGATTATGCACCTAGCCTGTAATAGATAGCTTCATGCCTTTCCCTGGGACCACCTTGCACAGATAGTGCAACGTATGCTCTCTGTACCCTAGAAGAATACAGAAGGAGGTGAGGCATATGCACTCATTTATATCTTCCATGTTCAGTAAAAGTCACTAGTACTACTCTGAAGAGTCAGGGGGGAAGGAAAGGGGGAGGAGGCAGAGACAGAATATAGTCCTTCAAAGATGTTCAAGTCCTAATCCTTAGACTCTGTGAATGTGTTATGTTACATGACAAAGGGGAATTAAGGTCACAGATGGAACTAAGTCGCTTATCCGATGACCTTGAGATAACATAATTATCCTAGACTACCTGGGTGGGCCCAATACAACCACAAGAGTCCTTATAAGTAAAAGAAAGAGGTGGGAAATTTAGAATAAGTGAAGCAATAGAGAAAGACTGGACTGATGGATGGAATGGGGACAAAAATGGAATGAGGACTCTAACTAAGGAATGTGAACAGCCTCTATATGTTGGAAAAAGCAAGAAAGTAAATTTTCCTCTAGACCCTCCAGAAAGGAATACAGCCTGTTATCACCTTGATTTTAGTTCTGTGAGACCTATTTCAAAGTTCTATCCTCCAGAAATGTAAGATGATACCAGGTATTATTTTAAGCTGCTAAATTTGGGTAATTTGTTACAGCAGCAATATGAAAGAAACTATTCAGTACCCACCATGGTACAGAGCTGTTAACAGAAACCATTGTTTTTCAAGCAGAAAGAAATTTAGTGTAAGATTTGATGATTGCTAAATTGTTGGAAGGATGAGAAGAACTGAATAAGGTGACATCATTGGACTGTTGGGTTCAAAATCACACAATGTCAACTCCCACTGATGCCAATATCCCTGCCACCCCATACTGAGGAAGAAATAGTTGTGCAAAATGAAGTTAATCCTTTTTTACTTTGGAGGGTTATCTCAACATCCCCAGACCATTGTCTAACATTGAGGTGACACCCTGAGTTTTGCTGGGGTTTACTTTCCATTCTCTAGCATATATACATATGTATGTATAGGCATTTCGCATATTTCTGCTTACCAAGTTCAGTCAACTCAATGTTATCCATGCAGTGAACAGCATAATATCCTGTAGGATAGTGAGATGATCAAGATTTCTGCAGCCAATTTATGCAGAGAACCAGAGGTGTACTGCTGACCATAAAGTAAACTGCATCTGCTTATTAAGACAGAGGAAGAAAAAAATAATTTGCACACTGAAAACTGCTTACCAGTTGTCAGAAGAATGTTGATCAGCTGGAATAAAGAGACCACAAGGGGAACAGCAACCCCAGTTGCATTTAACCATCTGATCAAGTTTAAAATAATTCGCTGTCATTCTCAAAGACTGATCCATCTTCTCTTCACAACACAAATATAACTTCTGCTACTTAAATGGAGACATGATAGAAATAATCACCTTGACATCCTTCCAGTCTTTTGGTGGAAATAATATCTGTGCTGCATCAGTGTTAAAAGATTGAATTTGGTTTGTTATTTTGGTATAGAGGGGAAGTTCAAGGGGTATTACCTAGGCTTTAACAAGCAAAATAATCCTCATTCTTATGAGGGAAGCAGTATGGGAATTTTGTTAGCTGCCAAGTTTGTCTGTTCTAATTATGTAATCAAAAATAGTAGAAATAAGGGGCTTCCCTGGTGGCGCAGTGGTTGAGAGCCCGCTTGGCGATGCACGGGACACAGGTTCGTGCCCTGGTCCGGGAAGATCCCACATGCCGCGGAGCGGCTGGGCCCGTGAGCAATGGCCGCTGAGCCTGCGAGTCCAGAGCCTGTGCTCCGCAACGGGAGAGGCCACAACAGTGAGAGGCCCGCGTACCGCAAAAAAAAAAAAAAAAAAAAAGGTAGAAATAAATACAGGGCTGTTTTACAAACATGTTGTTGGAGCTGAACTCAAGCCAAACCCCATTTATCACCCAGTCCGTACACAATCTTATTCTGACTGGTAAACCTCAGTCACATAGGAGACCCCAAATATTATTGTTAGCGGGGAACCACTGTATAGTAATCCTTTGAAAGTCAAGGTTGTTTTCTTGCTGCTGTGGAAAATGTACACCCATCTTGTTAAAAGACTACATATCCCTTTGGGAAGCCTAGACTAATATTTAATTGGTGGACCTCCAGGGTGAAATAGATAGGGGTGGATGAACATATCACAGGTGAAAAGTGTACTCCACCATTCCTATCTTCCTAAGTCATTGGATTTCTTCCATCACATTATGTGAGGCAGGGGTCTCCAACTCCCAGGCTGCAGACCAGTATTGGTCTGCACCTGTTAGAAACTGGGCCGCACAGCAGGAGGTGAGCAGCGAGTGAGTGAGTGAAGCTTCATCTGATGCTCCCCATTGCTCGCATTACTGCCTGAACCATTCCACCCTCACGACCCGGTCGGTGGAAAAAATGTCTTCCATGAAACTGTTCCCTGGTGCCAAAGAGTTTGAGGACCGCTGTTGTAAAGAATTTCTAATACCTCAACTTTATTTAATTCAGGTGACTGCTGAATCCAAGTTTCTCTGAAATATTCAAACTATTTTCAGTTGCTTCTAGCTTCCTGTGTACTTTTTATTTGTTAACACTCTTAACACTTAGTATGTTTTGTATACTTATCTAAGCAGATACATATATTAATTTAATCTTCACAATAATCACATGAGGTAAATACAGTTATTATCCCCATTTTAGGGATGAGCAAAATTAGGCAAAGAGCAGTTAAACATCTTGTCCAAGTTCACAAAGCTTGTAAGTGGTGGAGGTAAAATTGAATACAAAATATCATCCTTAATGATAAATTCAGCTCCTCTAATATTGTGTTTACTCTTCCCTATCGGAAGCCATATAATCCATTCCCACACATATTCCATAGGTTTTTCACAATGTAAATTAGCAAAATCTTGCAGCTAATCTGTAAACCACATTTCTGATGGGTAAAACATCCCCTTTCAAGCCAGATCTTGCATTTGTCTTCCTAAGACATGTTAGGATATGACTCTGGTTATGGATTTGAAAGCTGTGAGGGGTGACTGGAGCAGGGCACGAGGATAATTGGCAAATGCTCTTGAAAGAATTTCCTAAGGTGATGTGCCTGTACCTTTGTATACTCTTTGTGATGCTGGAATTGAGTCTCTGCAAACACCTTGCTGACTGGCCAAGTGTGAGAATGTTAGAATCTGCAGTAAGTGGTACTAGGAGACTACAAGTCTAGAGGTGGAAGAAACTTCTTACTTCTTCCAGGTTCTTCCTTGTGAGTTTCCTGTTTATTTCTCCTGTTTGCAACTTTTCCAAACACTAGCACAACCAGCTTTATCTTGCACCCACCTTCATATACCAGCTCCAGCCAACCAGTGTCTCCTCTTCAGAGGTCTGGTCCAAGATTCTCAGGCCCCCTCCTATAAGTTTCTAAGTTTTAATAATTCCAACCACTTCCTTTGTTCTCTCAGATTCAGGGACAGTAACTGTATCCTGCAGCTGCTGCCTTTCCAATACCTTAGAGTTCTCATTTTATCCGTTTGGTTACCTGGCTAACAACTTTATTCCTAGTTAATAATTTTTCATATAAAATTCTCTCTCTTCAAATAATTGCTATGATTCTGTTTCCTGACTAGACTCTGACTGATACAGGTAAGATCATTTCAGTATCTTCAATAAGTCATGGCTTTCTTCCCCAAAACGTAAAAAGCAGTTGCTTTGGTAGGCAAGGGAACATTAATGGGATTTGGAGGTTTTCAAGACTCATATTTATTGTATCTCACTTAAATGTTCCCATTATGATTCTGAGAGCCTAATTCTTTCCTAATAAGAGCTTGACTTTCACATATCAGACCTGGCAATGTAGAGGTTTCAAATTACTTTGTATTTCTGTAACTCCTTAGATTGATTTCTGTGTCTGATTTACTGTTGTCTCAGTCTATGACTGTTAATCACAAGAGAACCCTTTAGGGCAGCAGTCCCTAACCATTTTGGAACTAGGGACCGGTTTCATGGAAGACTTTTCCACAGGGGCTGGGGAGGGAATGGTTCAGGTGGCAATGTGAGCAATGGGGAGCGGCAGATAAAGCTTTGCTTTCTCACCCACTGCTCACCTGCTGCTGTGCACCCCGGTTCCTAACAGGCTGCGGACCGGTATCAGTCCATGGACCAGGGGTTGGGACCCCTGTTTTAGGGACTCCAGAAAGTCTAAACTTACTGGAATAGGTGAGTTTGGGAAGCAAAAAATAAAAAAAAGAAAGAGGTAAAGCCAAATATTTAAGGCCTTGTGCTGTAATTTTCTTTCTTTATACTATCCAGTTCAATCAGAAGAAGCCAGCTCACCTTACCATCCCTAAATTCCTCATTGCAATAATAGTGATCGTTTGCAGCAACCATTTGAACTCCAAATCCCACTCAGTGATAAGAAACTGCATACTATGAATGATCACATGTCATGGCCACCTGCAATCTGTATTCCCTGATGATGAGGTAATCACTCCCTTTAACCCAGGTCACATAAGCAATACAAAATGTCCATCTTAAGGGTCTTTCCTTGGAACCCCTTCCAGTTCTATATATTTCATTAAAGTTTACTATGAGAAACAAAAAGCACTCTAAATATTTCCAGTTCAGAGTGACTTAAGATTGAAATTTGAATTCTACAGCTCTAAGGCTGTATTTATATCTACACATGGTTTCCTTTACTTTGGAACTCCAAGAAGGACTTCAATGTCCTGTATTTGCTGATAGATCTTCCCTACTATTATTAGCCCAATACATGCATTATGAATTCCAAAAACAGGCAATATATCATAATAAAACTTATGGACTCTAAGTTTTCAATTTTTATGTTTACTGGGTTTTATTATATCTTCCTGGATATTTGTTTTCATAGGGGTATAGATGTGGATGATTCAGCTCTTCCCTCTCTTACATTTGATCATAGCATTTAAAGGTATCATTTGAAGTCATCCATATTGGATGTGAATACAAGTTTTGCCACATAATGGCTGTGTGACATTAGAGAAGTTAAGTTCTTTGAGCCTTGAAACCTCTCATTAAAATTGATAAGCTATTGATACCTATTTACAAGTTTGATATGAGTAATAAATAAGATCTTTTACACATTTAAAAAAATAATAGCCAACATTTTTTTAAGATTTTTTTTTTGATGTGGACCATTTTTAAAGTCTTTATTGAATTTGTTATAATATTGCTTCTGTTTTATGTTTTGGTTTTATGGCCATAAGGCATGTGGGATCTTAGCTCCCTGACCAGGGATCCAACCCCCACCCCCTGCATTAGAAGGCAAAGTCTCAACCACTGGACTACCAGGGAAGTCTGTTATCCATTTTTTAAAATAGAAATTCTCCAAAGAAGATATACATGGCCAAAGGCACATGAAAAGATGTTCCACATCACTAATTATTAGAGAAATGCAAGTCAAAACTATTGTGAAGTATCACCTCACACTGGTCAGAATGGCCATCATCAAAAAGTCTACAGATAATAAATGCTGAAGATGATGTGGAGAGAAAAGAACCCTCCTGCACTGTTGGTGGGAATGTAAATTGGTACAACCTCTATAGAGAACAGTATGAAGGTTCCTTAAAAAGAAACTAAAAATAGAGCTACCATATGGTCTTGCAATCCCACTTTGGGGCGTATATCCAGAGAAAACTATAATTCAAAAAGAGTCATGCACCACAATGTTCATTGCAGCTCTATTTACAATAGCCAGGACATGGAAGCAGCCTTAGTGTCCAGATGAATGGATAAAGAAGATGTGGTATATTTATACAATGGAATATTACTCAGCCATAAAAAGAATGAAATAATGCCATTTGCCACAGCATGGATGGACCTAGAGATTATCATACTGAGTGAAGTAAGTCAGACAGAGAAAGAGAAATATCATATGATATCACTTACATGTGTAATGTAAAAAAAAAAGATACAAACAAACATATATAAAACAGAAATAGACCCACAGACATAGAAAACAAACTTATGGCTACCAAAGGGGTGGGAGAGAGAAATTAGGAGGTTGGGATTAACTGATACACACTACTATATATAAAATAGAAAACCAAAAAGGACCTAATGTATAGCACAGGGAACTATACTCAATATTTTATAATAACCTATAAAGGAAAAGAATCTGAAAATATATATATGTATAACTGAATCACTTTGCTATATACCTAAAACTAACACCACATTGTAAATCAACTATACTTCAAAATAAATAAATAAATAAATAAATAAATAAATAAATAAATAAATAAATTTTAGCACAATGCCTGGCACATAATGCTAGTTATTAAGTTTAAACATGTATTAAATTTTATACATGTTTTTTCAGATACAACTGAAAACTTTTGTACACTTTTTTATATATTGTTAAGCTTGCTGATTTGAATGTACTACCCTTAAGAGAAAAGGTAAGGAAGATATAAAGAAGTTAGGCAAGACTCTTATCCATGCTCCTGTTTCCCAATCCTACCTCACTACAAGCTACTACTAGGAAAAGAAGCTGCCTTTCTGTGGTATAGTCCCTGAGAGGCTGCTACTCTCCAGGAGAAGCTCCTCACTTGTCCCGGTCCTAGTCCACTGTGGCATGTGAGCGGCTATGGGGAATAGCATAGACTGATGAACTTGAGACAACACTCCAGGCTCCCCATAGCCCCCCGAAGAATGCAGAAGACCCTCCAGTTTCTGCATATTTCTGAAGAGAACTACGGATATACTGACTAGACTGATAAACTGATAAAGTGGTTATAGTGCATAGGGATTTTGTGACCAAAAGGACAAAAGTTGGGAATTTACCATCAGGCACTAGCTTAACACTAATTAAGACATAAAGCATCTCGAAAGACTTTAGTTCAAGGGCCAAAAAATGGCAGATATTTTTGGTTAAAAACTCTGCTTGGGAAAACAGAACAAGGATCTACATGTAAGAACCTTGAGTCTTCTTTGGTCTCCCTGCCATTTGCCCACCTCATTCTCCATGAGGTCTATTAAGATTCCTATTAAGATTCAGAAGTCATATTGATAGGCATGTGGGCAGGTAAATTAAATTTGAAAGCCTGAGACTTTACCCAAACTCTTAAATTAATTGATTATTTGAAATCAAGAGAAATTAAAGTTATTAAATGGAAAGTTTGAAGTTTTTTTAAATTTAAATTTTATTTATCACTACATAACAGTTGAGCTTGTGAAGACCATTCATCAATTTTAGAAAAGAAAATAAGTTACATTTAGCTATGTTTTCTCTGCACATCTGAGTTGTAGTGTGCCTAAATATGTGAATCTGACTTGATACCATTAGACATATTACTTCACTATAAATCAAGGGATTTTCCTTATTGCCATTTGTGTGAACTAAATTGTGTGTAGGAAGACAATATTCCCACAAAAGCAGCGGGCCTAGGCCCCAAAGCACGGAATGTATGTATATGCTTTAGAAAGTACATCAAATATACGTCTTTTAATATAACTATGCATATTCAATCTAGGGAATAAAAACAAATAGAACCATTCATGCATTTACAATAGAAATTGACTGAAGCATCTCCTAGAGGCATAATACTTTGCAGAGCTTTCTTTGAAGAATCCAAGTTTTCTTAGAGAATCCAGAATTCCATTGTCTTCAGTAACTTATTGTAAACCTCTACAACCTTCAACTTTACTTTATTCATGTTTGCTCTTTTTTGGGTCTTAAAATAGGCTTCAGTTAAGCCAGCTGTTCATGAAACGGAGGAAGGAAAACAAAAAAAAGCAAGCTCAGGAAAGCACAGTGTCTGGCTAAGATTTTGCATAGTTGCTATACTAATCAATATCACCATAATTAAAACCACCCATGATTAATGGGTTAGCATTTTTACAGGGCTTTGTTGTCTACAAAATCATTTCACAGTCTATTTTGTCTAACTGCCCAGTAGGAGCAAACCCCAAATCACCAGGCTACTTTTTGTCCTTACTTTCCATCTAAACTGTTCCTGTCTATGGAAATACCTTGCCTTGGGTTGCAGTTGTGGGTTTCCCCTCTGTCTGGGAGGAAAAAGAACTTTTTATCTCAAAAGCAAAAAACTGAAGCTGGAAAATAGGGATTGCCACTTTACTAACCATCCATTGAATTCATCTTCTCTTTGGACTCTGACCATATGTATATTGTTTGCTACCCTGAGGCTATACATATTTGCATTATTTCTATCTGTAAGACAAAGTAGTCAATGCTATTTTTCTTTTCTTGTCTAATCAACTTAGGCTGAGACTCTAAATCTTGAGTCTAAATTTTGGCACTAAGATTAATGTAATCATGGAAAATTGACATTTTAACCATACATTAAAAATTAGCTTATATTTAGGGAGACGATTCCCTTAAGGAGGTAGTAAGACAAGCCATTATTTTTGGCTACTTAAATAGGCCAAAATGCTTAAAATAAATATTCCCTGGATATCAGGTTGTGTTTCTAATACCTCTTTATCCTGCATGAATTTCAATGAGGGTTTTTGCACTTACAGCTGATAAGGAAAAAAATATATATATTGCACAAAAGCTTTTCATGGGCTTTTGAGGATTGACTATCTACAATTCATCAGAAAATACTTCATAAAGAATATAAATTCGTAATCCTAGATACAGTGCTTCACATTGGTATAAATGGAGAGTCAAATTGGTCAATTTTAATTCCATTCTTTGTCTGCAAATGATTTGCCCATTTCTTTCCATGTTGTATGTACTTCTCCCTTCAAAATTATTTGAAGTACTCTTTAAGAAGACAACAGAAATAATGTGGAAGTGGTATAGCCTTAAGCACTTTATTAACATAATTCTTGATAATTTGCTATGGAATTTTTTTTATAGTTTAAGTATAGAACTATAAAGTGTGATCTGTTCTGAATCTGAATGACCCTATAATTCATTCATCTATTCATTCAGCAAGCATATGCAGGCACTCCATATTAGAATTGCAGTGGTTAAACTCTCTCGTGGCTATTGAATTCTGGCTCCAGGAAAATGTCACCAAACCACCTCTTAAGGCAAAGCTGGTAAGAGAGATGACTACTTTGGCATAATGTTAGTAGCATCTCCAAATAGGGAGGGCAAATTCAGGGCAGTTACAAGGTTTTAGTCTAGTTTTAGGTGGATCTTTCAGAGCAGAGGCTTGATTAGGATTGGGTGAGGATTATAATATAATAGTTGATGAATGGTGGACAAAGCAACATAGGAGTTTGGGATCAAGAGTGTAAACAGTCTTGGAATCCTAGAGAGTAAACAGTTTTTGATGATACCTGTTGAAATGTTGAACAATTTGATGTTCATTAAATTGTTTCCTGGAAAGTTTCTTACATGAACAATAGAGTTATTTGCAACTATTATCTTTCTGGGTAAGAGTTCCCTGGAAAAGACATGTAAGGGAGGGTAGTTCAATTGTAAATGCACGTCACTGTTCATTATAATCTATATGAGTGTAGATAGCAATAAACAAAACAAGAAACAGAACAATAAAAAAAAACTAAGCACATAAGTAATTTAGAGAGAATAAATAATATTAAAGATAAAGACTAAGAAAGAGCAATTTGGACTTTTAATTTTAAATAGCATAAAGCGCATTGTAGCTACTATGTGGAATTTTGAAGAGCTTTCAATCAATAATTATTTTCAACATTTTCTCAATAAAGCTGGAAACTTAAATGTTCTAACTCCATTTAGCCTTATTCTACATTTCAAATTCTGTCTACCTTTCAATTCTACATATTTTAAGCACCACTTTCATCGCAGCTTCTTAGCTGCTTTGTCCCATGTCTTCTCTGAATTTGAAAATATATGATGTTCCGATAGGAACAGGTGGCATAAAATGAGAGCTTTACTTCAATGCATTGGCCTTCTCTCTGAGATTCTGGATGAATAGAAATAGAAAACTATTGTCAGGATAAATTGTCTATCTCTTACCCCACCGCTCTAATCTGCATGAAACCTAAAGACATTGTCTGACTATTTAGGGCTACCTCCCCAGTGCCTAGCACAGAGTCCAGATCATGACCAGTGGCCAGTAAAATTTGTTGAATGAATAAATCCATGATTCTACTGCCTAACCTCAATTAATTCTAATTCGAGAAATTGTACCCTGAGTTTTCTGCACTTTTCTCCTACTTTCATTTATGTGTTTTGTGTTACTAGAGGTGCAGCAGGTAAATTGATCTTCAGTCAATGTATTCCATTCATTGGGCAACTGTAACTAGTTCAAGGATGAACATGGAACCCAGTTTGAACCCTTAATATTGCTGGGATCTTGGTTTAACCTGTTATTTTTCTCATGCTGTGAGCTGGCAAATATTAGGCAGGTTCTGCAATGGTGATTATGTCACTTTGAAGGGAAACACCCTTCTGAAAATGAAGGCAACTCATGGAAGAACAGTGCTAACTTATCAATACAGCCTGGATCTTCAAACTGTTTTGTTAGATCCTAAATCAGCCATGCTTAAAGGAGTTTTCAATGATAAAAGCTAAAATATACACTTGGATGCTTATATCAGTTTTGATGGATTATTTATGAGGATAAAATGAAATAGTGTGACTAAGAGTACTTTAAACAATATATAACATGAACTAGGGGCATGATAAATATTTATTTCCTTTTTAAATTCTTTCCTAATGTCATCCTTAAGCTTGCTCCCAGAACACTGATATTTCTTCAGTATTATTTTAGACCACTGAAATTATCCCACAGACAACATAAAATTTTGTTTCTCTAGGGAATTAAGTCACTGGGCACAACTTGAAATACATTTCCCCCAACTCTCTTGTTTACATTAAAGAAACTGAAGATCAGAGAATTACTTGATAATAAAAAGGAAAAATAATTGCAACTGACCCAGGAATTGAATCTCAGTCTCCTGTCTTGTTGAATGAGGGTGCTTTCCACTATATCACACCAGTTCTGTTACTATATGTTTTGCATATAGTAAAATATGCAAAATATAGTTGACATATTGATATTATTTTTCTTTATTTTCCAGACTTCTTAAAATAATTCACTCACCACAGACAAAGATTAAATTTAATTCCTTATAATACCCTTCTAATAATAACAAGGTACCAACAATGATTTATTAATCATCATTGTGGACTTGCACTGGGTTAGGCCATGAGAATGAGCATAGAACATTCCCAATTAAGTCACAGACTCAGTACTTATAGGAAACCTACAAAATAATAATAATAAAAACAACAACAACAAACAGGAATGCATTATGAGTTAAGTCTTTGTGCCATAGCATAATATCCAAGATAATTTTTGCCTCCTAAGATGTATTCCTTTGAGTGCCCACATTAAAGACTTTTGTGAAGATGAAATGACCATACTGGTACCAAGTAATCCCAGCTTCTTAGTCACAGCTCATTGAACCAAGAGTGTTCACCTTATCCAAGCTGAGCCAGTCACATTCTCTTTCTCAGAAAATTAAACCCAAGGATACTCAGAGACTGAGCCATTTTAAGATAAGGAACTGATCACCAAAATCATTTGTTGTTGAGGTACATATTTCAGGAGACTGTGTCTTTCTTCTTGTTATATGCTCAAAATACTGACATATTCACTTTTCAATGAGGATTTGTCTTAGGATTTATTTGGGCATTCAAAAAGTCATAACACGCTTTGAATTAAAACTTGTGGTATATGAACTGGACTAAGAAGCACTTTCCTTTGTGATTCACCAAACCAAAAGCTTTGGCTTCTCCACTATTTGACTGACTAAGAAATTATTACATTTTAGTTCAATTGAGCAGTTATAAGTAGTTAGCTCAAACACAAGACAATTTTGTGGAGGAGTAGGACTTCATCTTGCATGCGAAGAGCGTTCACAATCAGAGCTAATATTAATAAACTTATTGATGTGGAAGATGCTTAATAATTGTCATACAAGATATTAATTTTAGATTATATTTTGGGTTTTTGATAGGCTGAATAAACCTCATTTTTACTTGAAAAAACAGGACTGTTTGCTGCTTTTACTTTCAGAACTGTAAAGGGTGAAATTTGACCTACTTTATGTACAGGGAAATTCTTTGCATTAGATGTTGAAACGTTAGGTGGGGGGAGAATCAGGGAACTCCTTTCATCACTGAAAAGATGCCTTAACCAGGAAAATAGTTATCTACTTTGTCTAAATGCACTTCTTAGTCAAAATTTAGCAACAAAGTTGCCAGTGGTCACCAATGTTTGCCTTCACTTCCAATGGATATGAAATAGTCTCTGGTAATCTTTGTACCACAACAGAAGAGGCTAAAATATTACAAGGGTGCCTGTCAAGTCAAACCTTCATGTGAACCAAAGTTATGGGAGAGTCAAGATGAAATACACAGGCAGAAAAAGCGCTCCACTGATCTTGGTGTCTAGAGTTTTTATTGGGGTTTCATTAGGTAGGCATAATTGATTGAATCTTTGGCCATGTGATTGAACTCAACCTCTAGCCCCCTATCCTCATGAGATGTTGGGAGGTTGAGCTGATATTAAGTGACTCAAAGCCCAAAATCTCTAATCACATGGTTCATCTTTCTGGCATAACTAGTAGCTCTCATCCTGAATCATCTCTTTAGCATAAACTCAGGTGTGATCCAAGGGCTAACCATGAATAACAAAGACACTCATATCACTAGGGAAATTCTAAGGATTTAGAGATTATCTCCCAGGAACCAGAGACAAAGACCAGACAAATTCTTAATTATATAACAACAGGACTGGGTAAATTTTTCAAATAAACAGAGAAAAAATCAATTAGAGAAGAAGCAAATAGCCTCATGGGACTCTACTCTTTATTTTTTTATATTAGATAGTCATGATATCTAAAACTTCTTTTTCTTTGGTTGGTTTCCATTCCATGAACTTGAGTTATTCCTTTTATTTGGTAGAAATTTATAGGGATAAAAACAAAACAAAAAACAAGACAAATCTGACAGTCAAATAATTTGTAGGGCTTTTAATTGATATTTAGAGGTTCCAGGAATACTCCAGATAGAGGAAAACAGAATGAGTAAACATAATAAGATTCAGTAGATATGAAATGTGTAACCAGTTACAGGACTATTTTTTACAGTAATAATATCTCTTTTGAGTCTTGGAGAAACTAAGGAAAAAAAAAAAAGAAAAGACTAATCTGGCTCAATAAATTTAGGTGATTTTATGAAACTCTTTTGGATATTATGGGAACTGAGACTTTTCATATCTCTGGACTAGCTCCAAGGTGAGATAGTATGACTAAGATTTATATACAAAAGGTTTTTGTTTTTTTTTTTTAAAAAAGAGCAAAAAAGCTTTCTTCTAAGGCAAACTTTCACAGTATTTTCCTAAATTTAACACTATTGTAACATAGTAACACCACATTATTTGATCAGAATTGTAGAAATCATTATCAGGAAAATGGGAGAATTAGGCTTGACTCCACAATTTTTGCTTTTAATTTTAAGTTATTTGTCCTGGAACAGCCACTCCTTTTGAACACTCATGTCCTTGTGACATTCAGCTCAAAGTCTTGACACTTGAATAATTTTATGCCCATACCCCCACTGAGCCTCACTTGAATATGTAAATTATATTGATCCTCGACAGCGACAGCAATGACAAAAGTGAAGACACTTCAAGACAAATAACAAGCAGGTTATTCAGTTCTCTGTGTTTAAAAGGTAAGGAATAACAAAATGACATGATGACACTGTAATTCAGTAGCAAAATAGGGAAAAACTATTAGTCAAGACTAATTTGATATTAGATTCCTAACTAAGTAGAGGATCCAGAATATTCCTCCACTGCACTTGAAGTCACATCATTAGAGTCTGAGAACTACATTAAGCACACAGTCTTGAGTAGAATGATGGGCAGAAAGCATTTCAGAGAATAGTAAAAAATAGAGATCAAAATTTTGGGTGGAGCAGACTGTTAGGGATTTTGAAGACCAATCAGATGATTCAAACTTAATATGATGCATATATTATAGTTTTCCCTCTGGAGTAACTAAAGAGAGTAATTTTAGGATAAACCTGAGTGACTATGAAGGATGGATTAAAAAGGAAGACAGGGGACAGCAACATGTTAAATTGTTGTGAGAGGTGGATAGAATAGTGGAAATGTATTCCAAGAAGATACAGGAAATGATGACGTTCAGAGCATAAGAGAAAGAGATGATTTTAATAAAGGATAACGTTTTCTCTGAATAGTAATTACTATAGTTACCAGTAACAATTATTTCCACATAAATCTAGTTTTCTCTGGATACTTCTGCCTGCTTAGATTCCTCTGGTTCTGTAATGCTTCTTCTCCAGGAAAAATAATTTATGCAGTAACTAAAAGCCTTTTTCAGCATGTTCAGATTATAGGGCAAGTATAAGCAGCTTGTGAAGGCAGCTAGGTCGGATGGACATATTCCAATATATTTTTCTTTAGTCGTTTGCAATCTTGTTTGCCATTTATGTCTGTCTTTTTTTCCCTCCATTTTTATTTCAAGACAAACTCAAGGGTAGGGGATTTCAGAGTTGTTCAAATTCTATTCCTTAAGATATAAGATAACCTGGATGCACCAATGGGGGAAAGGCAGACTATTTTTTTTAACTCTAAGATCCTGAGAATTTTAATGGACACTTTTTAATGTATTAACAATATGAATGCCCAATGTAAGAAGTTTTTGCACTGTTATTAAATAAAATACTAGTCAAAATGACTACAGGCCTGAGTCCAAGGGAGACCGAATATTGTTTGCAAATATGGTGTAATAAGAGATGAATTTCTCTCTCTAAATTTACTTTGACCTTTCATTAATGTTTGAAATGTCTATATTTCTTTCCACAACATTAGAATTCCATTATGTTCTAATTGGCTCTCTTTTTGAATGTTACCTGGAATTTTTAGAACCATGGACCAAATTTATGCTATAAATACACATGCAAATATAAGCATTAGACCAGTAGATAGAACATTATATTTTACTTTAGGTTGATAAAATAACACACATCTACTTATTAGGTATATGTAGTGTTTTGTCTTCTTTTATATTATAGCAGTAGTTCCATAATTTTTCTAACAATCATCTCTTCAACGTTTGTGTGTCTGTGTGTGTGCATGCGAGTGTGTGTACAAGAGTCTTTCTAGAGTGTCCTTGGAATTTAACTGTAAAATGTGGAATATTTTATCATGAAACATATCGTTGTCCCCAATTAACTTACTCAAGATTAATTAGGCTATACCAATAGTTCTCAGTAAGGTTGTATTGAACCCTGGAAACATCTTAGGAATTTTGGGAGGTAGAGGGTTTGGAAATTTCTGGCAGGGACACTTTGTCCCAGTGATTGAGAGGAAATGTTAGTGGGTAAGGAAAGAAAGCTAACCATCACTGTGTAGACAATTGCAAAATGAAGAATAGTTCAATGTTCTTCACAGGTTTCAAATATTCCTCTAGATATTTTGAAAGTGAAAGTCTTGTTTATCATTATCTAATCCTTGAACCACACTCTTCTTTATTTTTCTAGCATGTTTTTTGCACAGTTTTTATGTACACTGACTTTTTAAAAATGCAACTACTGTGTCATTTGAAGAAAGATTGCCTTTTATTATTCAGGTTGTCCCAAGATTAAGCTACATGTTGGAAAATCCTGTCCACATCCCTCACATGTGAGGATGCAATGGAGAACTCTGCCTTTGGGGAAACTGACATAAGACATTATATTTTTAACCCATCTTATTTTACTATTAATTCATTACATTTATTTTAATACATGTCTGCATTTTATATTAACTATACACTTCATTTCAAGAAGTAAAGGGTAATTTCAAAATATTTTTATTTTCTTAGAAGAAAGCATTAGGTCTGACAGTCTAAGAGACACTATGTGACTAATATAAATGTCAGTTTATATGCTTACATTTTTACTTTAGTGTACTATACCTTCAGAGCTTCTCAATCAGGACATTTTCAGACATTTAGTAAAAGATAAATATTACTACTATGTAAAATATCAAATTGCTAGCAATAATATTTTGTTACTGTCAGAGGCATTAAATATACAGTGGCAGTGCTAACCATCTTTCTCAGCAATCAGACTACAAATTAATTCAAGTAATCAAAAATAAGGACTTGGCATTGTTTTGATCTCCCTCCACTAACAAGCTCAGAATCAAATTGTAGTTATAGTTGATGTGGCATTTCATAAGTAACTTATAATAACAGAAAGAGGGATATTGTTATGGTTGGTAATTGTATCCATCACAAAAACACCTGTGGACGGAAGAGAACAAGAAAAGGGAAGATAATTTGAAGGAGGTTATGTAAAAACAAAAACTGAGCCATTTGGGAAAAAGTGGAATCAACTCTGACTTGCACTAGAATAGCCCTTACATTAGACAAGACCTACCTGTGGCCTCTTGAATGCTTTTATTCATAATCACTTTCTTATGTTCTAACATATTATAAGGAAAAAGTGTGAGTGCAGTAGAGTGAACAAGTGTTTTAAAATCAGTTAATTACCTAAACCTGTTTGAACCTCAGTCTTACATTTAAAAGGAGATAATAATTAGCTGTTGTATAGATTTTTTTCCTTTGTATGTGAGAATTAAATGTGACAATTTATTTTAAATTCTATGAATATTGTTATCTAGAGAATTCACTGAGGACTAATATAGGCTAAGTGAGTACTTGGGCTTTCAGGAGAAGAGCCTCTACCAATAAAGGATAGAGATTGTAATAAGTTGGCAAGATTTCTGAAAACTTTCTCTAAATTTCAGAGAGGCGAAAACTTTGAGAAAGAAAGTAGATTGGTATGGCTCTTTAAAAAAAACATAGTGGGAAACAAGATATTGCAAGCCAGAGTAGTATGCTCACTTTCTGGACTTCTTTGAGGTCTTCTGGAGGGAAT
>NW_006787746.1:1350992-1364501 GCF_000442215.2 Lipotes vexillifer | reverse complement strand
GGAAAGAGAAGCCTTGCTCAGATATGTATATTGGGAGGGAGTGTTGAAGTGATTGATGATGTATTTGAATTCAATGGGTTAGAAGCTGACGAAGGCCATTTAAACAAAAGTGTTGACCCAGGGACAGTCAACTGATGGATGCTAGTGATTATTACAACTCTCAATTTTCTCTAAGAACAAAATTGAGTTGTCTGTGATGTTCATGAAAATCTTGTACCTTTGAGCTCATCTGAAACTTACTTATGAGTTATGCCCTCATGGTTAAAAAGGCTCCCTGACCTTCCTGTAAGTGTGAATTCCAGAGCAACCATTTGGCCACTGCCAGAAGAGGTTGTGCCAACAGAGCATTTTGTAACTGATGGGGTGCTGCAAATTCAGTCAGGATGTGTACTTACATGGGCAGACCAGGCATTCTACAGCAGTGTGGTACATCTGCCACTTGGCTTTGGGAATGTATTCAGAACATTGATGAGCATGTGCAGATCCAGAATGGGTAGATTCTATAAATAAGGGAACATATTATAAGATAACATTTTATTGAATGTTTCATGGTAGAAAAAACACAGCTGGATAAAATCTTCTAGCTGTAAGCCTACAAAAATATTCACCAATGACTACTCAGAAATTTCCATTGGTTCTTGTACTGTTCCTTGGCTCTTATTTTCAATCCTAAATTATATAATCTGGGAGGAAAATTTCTTTTATATTGCCAATATCTTCACAGCTGATTAGTAATTATTTTTAACATATTATTTTTGGGTTGTTATTAATAAGTCATAATTCAGCAATTTTGCCATAATTTTAAAGCTGATAGAGTGCCACTATTCTATTACTGAAGAGTTAAAAGGTCTGTATAGCTACACTCTGCTTTGGTCTACATAGGCATTTACAATTTTTCTAATAGTAAGTAGATTTGTTGAAAGCACTATGATAAGTGCCCTTATGTAGTAACTCACTTAATCCTCATAACAGCCCTACAAGGAAAGGTAGAGTACTAATTAAGAGCATAGTCTTTGTAGTCATACTGTTTGGCTTCAAATCTTGGGGGCTCCGCATTTGCTATTCTCTTTTACTGATTCTCTTCCCCAAGAATCCATAGGCTTGCTTTGTCCTACCTTCTGATTTCTACTCAAGCCTCACTATCAATGTAGTCTTCCCCGATCCCCCTGTGTAAAATCACACCCCAGCACCCTCTCCCCTCACCTGTTTCATTTTTATTCCTGCACTTGCCATCATTTAAAACACTTTATTTTTGTGTATTTACTTGACCACTGTCTGTCTCCTTCCAACAGATAGTAAATTCCATGGGACCAATGACTTTGTTTTGATAACTCCTCTATCTCTAGTACCTAAATTTTTTCCTCACTCACAGCAGACCAAAAACAAAAATAAATTGAAAAAAATAAATGAATAAATAAATTTTCTCCAGCCTGGAAAAATTATTATGGAATTAGCTATTTCTATTATTCTATTGTAATAAATACAGTGTTATTTCAACTGAGTCTATAGACATACACAATTTGATTTAATAAGAATAAAAGCATTCTGTATAAAAAAACAAAAGCTATTTTTCTAAGCATTTGAATCAACCGACATAACATGAAAAGATGCCATTCTGATTTTAATCTCTGATTCTTCTAATGTAGAGACCTGCTAACCTCCTTTTGTTGACAGTTGATTGGGTCAGTGTTTTCATTTTTCTTCTTAGTTCTCATATATTCATATTTTAGTGCAGAAAATTTGCATGTATCCATTTGTTAAATAATTAATTATTTTAATGAAAAAGCATCTCTGCCCTCTCTGTCTCTCTTGTCAGAATTGTTCTCTTCAGTGCAATTACTGAATGATGTGTTTATTTTCTTCCTTTTCAACTTTGAACCATTATGAGCTATTTTATACAGTTCCAGAATCAGTTGTTCTCATTTGTTTACTAGTTGGAATTCATGGGCATGTACTCTCACCTTCAATAAGCCACTATTTTTCAGACTATACTGACTGACTGGAACAATAGGAGAGACACACATGCAAGGTATATTGTGAAGTTCATAATCCATTTAGGCATGTGAGCACATGAATAAGTGAAACAATAAAATTGTGTACAATGTATTTATGAGAACATATTAGAAGGAGGGATTAATCAATTATACTTGGGTTTAGAGGTAGAGGAAGGTATTTCAGGAGGCAGATTTTCAAAATTCCAGAGGTGATGACATTTGACTTGACCTTAAAGTTTAGATAGTGGAATTTATGTGTATGAGAGAGTAAAAGTGGGAAGATGTAGTAGATAAAATAACACACTATGGATTATAGATAATATTTACAAATCCTGTGATGCCTGGCACATAATAATACTGGTAATTTTATTAATATAATCATTTCCATCAACATGTTAGCAGTGCATGTGACAGAGCTGGACTTCTAACATAGAGTGTGAGTTCAGGCTGTGCTATGAATTCATATCCTGTGGTTTTGGCCATCATGCCATATTACCTCCTCACCCTAACTATACATAATACTATTAACATCGTTTTTCTGCTGGATGATAATCTTTGACTGATGATGTATTTGTCAAGATCCTAATTGAACCTAGCCCTAATATCTCTGCATAGCAATGTTCAAAGGAGTTTGGTTAGGACTTTAAAATGACATGAGATTTTTTTTTTTTTTTTGAGAATGATTGTTACTGTGACTGATATACTGAGTTGATGATACTATAAAAAGTTTATTTCCCTGATGTGAGCAATTATTGCTTGTTTTCTCATTTGGCAATGTGTTGTTCTCAGTGATAGAAATGACAGTTCACTCCCTTCTGTGAAGAAGAATAACTTCCTGTTCAGAATCTGTGTTAACAATTAATTCCTTATTTAAAGAATGATAACTTCCATATAATATTTCATTAATAAATCAGAGGTACTGATTCACTTTTCATGTTGTGTTTTCACAACTGTGCAAATGTGAAGGGATATATCAAACTGATTCCATTCAGTCCTGCTTGAGTATAAGGTTAGATGTTCATGGATCTCATTTTTGTTGGAGAAAACTTAATCATTGATAAAGGAGAAAGTTGTTTGAGAGGGCAATTGGTTGGGGTCAAGCAAAGTCACAGATAGACTTTACTCTTCCTGAAAAAATAAAACCCATGATTTATTGATTGCTTTCCATGGGAGGTATTCATAGGACAAAAACATGAAAAACAGCTAATAAAGGAACTCTTCCCAGCTGTTATATATAGTCCTCAGTCAAGTGCCTGAATGGTCTCTGGGTGCTCTGTGGCTCTTTGCAGCTCTCTGGTCATTGAGAAACACAATGTTCACTAAGGTCAGATATGGGCAGTCTAGCAAAGCTGCCTCTGTTCCTGTTTACATGACCTTTTAAAATCTGGGCTCCACTGAACTCTCCCTTTGTAAGGCCTCTTCTTACCTTCCTTCTCCAGACTACTGGAACTCCAAAATTCAAAAACAGCAATTCTATTAGCATATCCAGTATAGTGCTATGGAGACAAGATAAAGGAGGGAACAAAAGCTCACTTTTTAATAGAAGATATACAAATCTATAATTCTCTTCCTTCTGATTATTTTTGTGTTCTTCAAACTATAAAATAGCTCTGTTGGTTTTTATTATCCATATAAATACAAATACAGCTAAAGCATATTTTTTTCTGTATGTTATTCAAACATATTGGTTTTCTGCTTTCCAGCCTAAAAGAATGATGAGGCCAACTAAAGGTGAGGATTGGGAGAGAAATTAACATTGATCAGGGGAAAGTAATAGAACCATATTTTCTGAAAGCTTGGGATGGTGAAGAAAGAAGGAATAAATAAAGTGAGGGAAAAAGTGCATTTTTTTCTATTACCCTTTCAGGTGTTCATCTACTTGCTTTTTTTCTTTTTAATCAAAACTCTTTCTCAGTTGCTTTTGTACCAACTTTGTTTTTTATCAAATTATCAAGGAGTAAAATATACCTAGAAACTTTCACTAATTTCTGCTCAGTATGTGCAACTGTGTGGAATGTAGTATACTTTGGTTTGAAAATAATTGTAGATAGGAGATTTAATGTATTAAAAAAGGAACAGAAGGTTGAGAAAAAGCAGCTTTTTTTGCAATGAGTTTGTTAAGATGCTACTAAAATTTAGTTCATACCAAATAAAGTAGCAAATTCTGATAAACCTTAGTAGGAAAAAGTAAAGAACTCTGCAATAATCAGTTGCAAATGAATTGGGGAGTTATTACAAAACTGTTCCCCATGGCTTAACATTCACTATAATTCTATATTGAAAAAAGTAAGCTGAATTCTAGAGAAATACAGTATAAATCAAAGAGATGATCTTATTATATATAAAGTAGTAAGACTTCACCTGGAGTACTATAAAATATAATACACATGATACCTCAAGAAAGATGTAATTGTCTATAAAGGTATAATGCAAGATAGACTGACTGGGTTCTAAAGATGCCTGTGTGAGGAACAAGGGAGTATATATTTATAATGGTCAGGGAGGAATTTGAGCTGATACACAGGACATATTTCAATTTTAGTCAGCAATTAATTGAATTGAGTCCAACTAGCCATGTTTCATTCATCTTGGTATGGAAGCTAGTTTCTAAAGAGGTGAGATCTTTTCTTTACTTTTTTATGTCAATGATAAAAAGAGTTTCATTTGAAATCTTCCACTAAGGCATTTTAGAAAGCTTACCTTTGATTGCATCACTCTTTTCAATTCTTTTGTATAATTTTTTTGGTATAATTTTTGCTGTGTATACCTACTACTCACTCTATGAATCATTCTATTATTTTTCATGTCCTTCTGTAATCTGCCCACTTTAATCAAAACCTAGTCCAAAAAAGCCTCATAAGCATAAAAATTTTTTGTGGTAGGTTCGAGGACATTAATACAGAAAAATTCTAGTAATAAAATATATTGATAATGAAGTAGAACACACTGCAATAAATCTGTGTAGATTTAAGGCACAGTCATTTGTCTTAATTTTGTTAAACCAGATCACCTGATGTAAATACAACAAAGTAATTTACAATGTTAATTCCCCTCCCTGTCCCCAGATTCTTTGTGATAATTGAATTTAATGCTGGTCAATAATATTTTGGTGTTATAAATATTTTTAAAATAAGTAAATTTTAATATCATTTGATACCTTTGGGGAATTTTTCTGATTGCTTTCATCCTCTTATGTAAGTTAATTTCATCATGTAAACCTACAATTTTCTTCTAAAGCCGAGGTAGAGGTTAAAAAGGAAACTTTTGAATTCCAATTGACTACAGCAGTCTGAGGGTGGCAGTGACCATATATAATCTTTCTTCGTGAAGTACTCAGCCCTGTGGAGAGAAGGCACTTAGTCTTGTAGATGCTTTCAGAGATGAGGTGCCATAAATAACAAAACTTTGGGAATCAATAAAGATCTCACAGGCAAAGTGTGTGTGAAAGCTCTTGGTAGAAATTCACTCTTAATATTTGTAGGACAATAGAACAAAATTCTTGGATGGGCATTTGATGGGCCCACCCTTGAAAACCAAGGGAGAAGGTACTGCTTCTAGCTCATGGATGATTGTACCTCAATCTCAGTATTGACTGGAAAACAGAATTACCTCCTGTGGTAGGCAGAATAATGCCCCCCTCTCCCAAAGATGGCTACATTCTAATCCCCAGAACCTGTGAATATGTAAAGTTGCATAACAAAGGGAATATAAGTTTACAGATGGAATTAAGGATGCCAATCAGCTAAACTTAAAAGAGGGATTTATCCTAGATTATTCAGGTGGTCCCAATGTAATCACAAAAGTGAAGAGGGACTCAGAAGAGAGAACTGGTAAGGTGGTAGAATGAGGACTCAGCCTGGTATTTCTGGCTTAGAAAATTGAGGAAAGCACCATGGGTCAGGGAAAACAGAGGAATATGAGAAGCTAGAAATGATAATCAAATGAATTCTCCCCAGAGCCTCTAGAAAGGAGTGCAGCCCTGCTAATACCTGGAAGTTAACCCATTAAGATCCATGTTGGATTTCTGAACTATAAAAGTGTTGATGATAATTTGTGTTAAAGCACTAAATTTTGATAAACTGGTACAGCTGTAATAGAAAACGAATATATCCCCCCAGTTCATCTCTTTCTTCTAATTACCCCTATAAGATTAGCTTACTTAATTTATTTAAGCCCTACCTCCATGAAACTTTCTTAATTTTCACCATCAGAATTAATTATCTACTCTCTTATTATTTTATTTAAATTTCTATATTTCTAATGTAGTATTTTCCACAGTCAGTCCTATATTTTGTGGAGCAATTTACTCTCCAAGCATCCCAGAGATAGTAATGCATGCAACAAACCATGCAGAGGGAAAGACAAAATATGAATGAATGATCAAGAGGTATTTGGTTACACTGTGAAAAATGCTGACCCCCCAAATCTTAGTAATTTACAAATGACAAGGTTTATTCATCAGTCATGCTAAATGTCTATCATGGAAACATTACAGTTGTGACAGAAGAAGTATTGAATGGTACCTATATACAATGGGATACTACTGAGCCATACAAAAGAACAAAATAATGCCATTTGCAGCAACATGGATACAACTAGAGATTATCATACTAAGTGAAGTAAGTCAGAAAGAGAAAAACAAATACCATATGATATCACATATATGTGGAATCTAAAAAATGGCACAAATGAACTTATCTACAAAACAGAAACAGACTCATAGACATAGAGAACAGACTTGTGGTTGCCAAGGGGGCGGGAGGAAGGAGAGGGATGGACTGAGAGTTTGAGGTTGGTAGATGCAAACTATTACATTTAGAAAGGATAAACAACAAGGTCATCCTGTATAGCACAGGGAACTGTATTCAATATCCTGGGATAGGGCTTCCCTGGTGGCGCAGTGGTTGAGAGTCTGCCTGCCGATGCAGGGGACATGGGTTCGTGCTCCAGTCTGGGAAGATCCCACATGCTGCAGAACGGCTGGGCCCATGAGCCGTGGCCACTGAGCCTGCGCATCCGGAGCCTGTGCTCCACAAGGGAGAGTCCACAACAGTGAGAGGCCTGCGTACCACACACAAAAGAATAAAAAATCCTGGGTTAAACATAATGGAAAATAATATAAATAAAAGAATGTCTGTATGTGTATGACTGAGTCACTTTGCTGTACAGCAGAGATTGGCACAACATTGGAAATTGACTATACTTCAATTTAAACAAAAAGAAAAATCCAATTAGAAAGAAAAAAGAAGTACTGAGTATGGCGAGCCACTCCTCATGATGTCTTTTAAAACTGTCACCCTAAAATGACACACAGCACATTTGCAAATATTTCATTGGCTAAAAGAATCCACATTACCAAGCCTATGCACAGTAAGGTCAAGGAAATATAATCTTCCATTCAAGAGAGGTAACAAATATTTAGAACTATGACTCAATTTTCCACAATAAACTAGATTTCCCTGGGAGGCTGTATAAAATGTGATTCTTCTGTGAAAACATTTTAGAAATACAGTGTGTTTGGGTAGCCCAATGGGGAAAGAAAAAGTGGGCAGAAGAACAATGCGATTCAAAGGTACTTGCTGTGTGATATTGATGTATCTGTGTATGGGAAGTGGGATACTGAGCCTGTGGAGGCAGAGAAAGAACAGGAGAGAACTTTTAGCAGTTTCTGTGTGTGGCAGTTTTAGTGAAAGAAGGAGAGGTGGTCCAAAAGGAAATTTATGAAGCTATCCAAGGTATTGTGTGTAAACTCACAGTGATATCACTTTAAAGAAACCAGCTGCAAGGAGCCACATTCTTTTTCAAGGTATCTGGAGTTAGAGGGTAGTTTATTGGAATGTGTTTGGGCTCAGGGAAGGCCACCCCAACATATGCCTCAATGGCATAATGATTACTTTGAATTAAAGTTACCTAAGAAATGGTAGATGCAAGAGGAACATTTTGACTTTCCTTTCTGTCTCCCTAAAAGCAGGAAATAAATCTGCCATGTGAAAAATGTCCTCTCTGTATTGGGTGGTACAACTTTATCACCCGAGTCAGGGAATTCCAGGCTGAGAAGTCTGTATAAACAAAACTAGTTACCCAAGCCCAATCTTTGCTTAAATTCCTCACTAACTAAGCACCCAAACCTGTTTCTTTGTCCTGTCAACTCCTCTCAAATTTATTTTTTCTTTGTCTAAAATGTATAAAAGCTGCCTGCTTTGGCTACTTCTAGGTCCTATTTCCATAAGACCTCCATGTGCACAAATTAAATTTGCTTCTTTTTCTCTTGTAAATTTGTCTTGTGTTAATTTTTTAATTAGTCCAGCCACAAGAACTCAAGAGGGGTAGAGGGAGAAATTTCCCTCTCCCTGACAAATGTGTAACCTACAGATACTGGAACAAAAATGGGTTCAATACCTTTGACATGTATGCATCTTTGGAGGTTGGTTGTTTTCTGTTACTTAACTTTGTCATTAAATTGTGAATGCCTGGAGAGTAAGAAAACAAATGAATCAATAACCAAGTACTATAAGTGGACAATATGAAATAAAAATGGCATAATAAGTCTTATTATAGCAGTAATTATACACCATAAGATAAATTTTTTAAATAAAAGACACTCTTACTGTGAATATTTAGATGGCCAACAACTTATATGAGACATAAGAAAAAAAGCCTCAGAAAAACTGAAAATAAAGCATGAAAAAAGAAATACCAAGAATATACAAACCAAACGTAAACCAAAAGAAAGAGTTGAAATCTCAAATTCCACACTATACAAGGGCATTAGGGAAACAGCTAGTTGTGTGGTTTTGGTGAAGAAATGGAAACTAAAGCAGGATGAGAATGAATCTCTATTTGCAGCTGAAAGGATTAACAAGTTAACAAGTGTTATAATTCAATATGTTCATCATACCTCTTTCCCAAAGTCCAGGACCCTGAGAATATGCTCTAATCTTGATTTTTGAAAATCACAAACATAATGAAGATTTACTTATCTCATTTCATATTATACTTAGTGAAAGCAATGGTTAGATTTCTTATTTTTTCAATCATATAAGAGAGATGAAATGGAGAGACACAAGTTTGAATTAATTACTAAGGTTTAAGCATGAAACAGTAGGATCATGAAGGATAGCATTTGAAAATTGAAATAGAAAGGAAGAGATAAATATAGGGAAAATTCAGAGACTGGGAGTTAAATCAAGAGATTACAGTGATAGTCCTGACACTATGAAAAATATTTGGATTAGATACTGACTATCTGTAGCATATAAAATTAAAGAAATTGAGGGTCAAAGAGAAAATTTTGTGAAAATTAAAATCAGTGACAACAACAATGAGTCAATCCAACTGCTAACAAATGACCTTTAATAGAAGGACTATCCAGATAAATGATAGACATTCCAGGCTTCATGTATTATTGATTTGGCAGTTTGGGGTAAGAAAAAATGGTGGTAACTAATATTCCATTTTTCCATCAGGTTCAACACAGACAGACTGATTTTGTTTTCCTTAACATATCAGGGAAATAGAGCTATTAAGAAGGTGATATTAAGAGGCATATTGTCATGATAATAATTGAAAAAGAAACAAGCACAGGCTGTACAGCTGCATTTTCTCTGATATACTCTGGATGTTAAAGTCTAGATATTTATCTGTGAGGAAGGTGACTAATACCAGAACATTGTGATATGAAATTCAACTCATCTAAATAGTGATTTTTCAAGGTCATTCCCTATTGTTTGCATTTAAGAGAAGCATTGAAAATTATTCAAAGCCTGGCGTTTGGATTTATTAGTTGCATAGAGGATAGCGTTCTGAAAATAATATATTTTTCTTGAGGTCTAAAATCTTCTGAATAACTATTTCCTTGCATCTTAAAATAATGAAATCACCTTACAACTTTTTCTAAAAAATGTTTCATTTTTATATAAAGATTGGCTTCTATCAAAGTCACACAGACACAGAGAGTCTTTGATGATTTTCAATTACACTAATTTTAAAATAGCTTTGTGAGAACCTTGTTGAACTCTGCAAGGATGGTCTGAAGTCTATGCTAAGAGTTTGCTTTTCATCCAGGTCTCTGGTCAGGGAGGGGTTGGGTCTCATTGTGAGTCCTTGGTTTTTATAAACAGCAGTGAGTGAAACTCACAAGAAATATCCTTGGCTTACTCACAAGTGTCAATGGAATAAACAATTCATAGTGAGGTAGTCAAAGGGAAAGGCAATAGAGAAATGATGGACTAGCTGCAACCTTTGTCCATTCAGGGCCCTTTTTTTCTGAACTGCAGATTTCCACATAACAAAATTTAATAAGTGTACAAAACAGATGCATGTAAGTGTGTGTGTGGGTGTGCTTGTATGTGTGTGACTGAAGCAAATAGTTTAAAATAGTTGGGTTGTCTTTATAAAAAAGGAAAGTTAAGTAGTAATGTGTAAAGCTAAGAAAACTATTTAGTTTTTAATATTTGCCAGTCATTTTCCACTCAGTGTCTCCCTAAATTTACTGCCTATTGTGGAAAGAAGATAACAGTAGGCCTTAGCTAATAGGTTTAATATTCTTTAAGGACTTACTATACTTGTCATGTACTCAATAATGTTAAAGCCTTTAAAACATAATTTAATATTTTAACAATTTACTTGGAAAATATTTCAACCTTGCAGTAAGGATTCAACAATAAGTACAGTATGGAGAACACTTTTATCCCTTTATACAGATTTATCTACTGTTAACATTTTACCCCATTTGAATTTTAAAATGTGGCTTTTTACTACAAGATATTTCTGGTATTTCCTTAGAATAAGGATATTATTTTATATAACTGCAGAATCGACATTAGCTAATAATTTAATGGTGGTCTAATAGTTCTATCTAATCTGCAGTCTGTGATTCAATATTTCCGCTTGAACAAATAATTTCCTGTATAACATCTTTTCATCACTACAGAATATAAGTGTATTGTCTTGTCTATTCAATCTTTTTTACAAATTTAGAATATGACCACAGCCTTTCTTTGTATTTCATGACACTGACATTTTAAGAGTATAGTTGTCTCCTACTTGTATTTAATAGTAGGCTCCTCAATTTGTGTTTTCCTGATAATTCTTCTATATTAGGTACCCACTATATATTTCTGACTGTTGTGATGTGTTCCTCTCTGAAAATCACATCTGAAAGCTCTTGATGTCCATTTGTCCCCACTGGTGATTCAACTTTTCAATACACAGACAAGGTTATATATGATTTCTCCACTGTTTAACTTAATATTTTCAACTTGCAATTGATAAGCAACTTGAAAGAAACACTTTTAAGTCATGAAAATATTCTGTAACCATCTACATTTCCCCCCAAAACTTTTCATCTGTTGATTCTTAACAAAACTTTACTATTTACTAAAATTTACTAAAATTTTTGTTGCAAACGAAAATTTTCCAATTCTAATACCTGCTCCATATTCACTAGCTGACACTTGCCACTTTATTGTAAGCAACAGCCCCCCTCCCCTTTATAAATATGTGTTTATATATGTATGTTTTCTTTACCTGTTAATGATTGATGTAGATCAATGCATTTCTATTTTGTCAATTGTTTCTAATTCATTACTGTACTTAATTTCCTTGGTGTTCAGATTAAACCAGATTTGACCAGTGGGTCCCCTTCAAGCTACCACCTATGCTCTTGTGACATATCCCCATAATTTTTTGAAAACTTCTTATTTATGATGTCACAGCCCTGGAAATAAGCTTTTCCTTTTAGTTGGAAATGTTACCAGAAACCAAGATCTTTGAGTGTTAGGTGTCCTTATTTTTACTTGGATACATTTGTTTCTAGACCTCTTTACTGGTCAGAGCTAGGAAATACATACATGTATATATTCCTATATCTTTGTATTTTTATCTATATATACATACAGTGTATATATGTACATGTGTGTATATATGTACATGCATAGAGACATACAAGAACATATTTTAGAAATCATGAATTCACACCTATACCTCCAAATCTAATATATTGATATATTCCATATTTTTATTTTTCTCCTTCAACAATGAAAATTCTGATTCCCAAGGTCTGCATATTTACTAATTTTCTCAATCATATAACAGTTTTATAATAATTTCAGAGCTGCTTTGCTCATACAACCAAAAAGTGAAAAAAAAAATTTTAACATCTTTATTGGAGTATAATTGCTTTAAAACGGTGTGTTAGTTTCTGCTTTATAACAAGGTGAATCAGGTATACAAATACATACATCCCCATATCTCCTCCCTCTTGAATCTCCCTCCCATCCTCAGTATCCTACCCCTCTAGATGGTCACGAAGCATCGAGTTGATCTCCCTGTGCTATGTGGCTACTTCCCACTAGCTATCTATTTTATATTTGGTAGGGTATATATGTCCATGCCACTCTCTCATTTCATCCCAGTGTACTCTTCCCACTCCCTGAGTCCTCAAGTCCATTCTCTACCTCTGCGTCTTTATTCCTGTCCTGTCCCTAGGTTCTTCAGAACCATTAGTTTTTTTTTTTTTTAGATTCCATATATATGTGTTAGCATACGGTATTTGTTTTTCTCTTTCTGACTTACTTCACTCTGTATGACAGACTCTATGTCCATCCACCTCACGACAAGTAACTCAACTGCATTTCTTTTTATGGCTGAGTAACATTCCATTGTATATATGTGCCACATCTTCTTTATGCATTCATCTCTCGATGGACACTTAGGTTGCTTCCATGTCCTGCTACTGTAAATAGAGCTGCAATAAACATTGTGGTACATGACTCTTTTGGAATTATGGTTTACTCAGGGTATATGTCCAGAAGTGGGATTGCTGGGTCATATGATAGTTCTATTTTTAGTTTTTTAAGGAACCTCCATACTGTTCTCCATAGTGGCTGTATCAATTTACATTCCATCAACAGTGAAAGAGGGTTCCCTTTTCTCTACACCCTCTCCAGCATTTACTGATTGTAGAGTTTTTGTTGCTGGTCTTCCTGACTGGTGTAAGGTGATATCTCATTGTAGTTTTGATTTGCATTTCTCTAATGATTAGTGATGTTGAGCATCCTTTAATGTGTTTGTTGGCTATCTGTATATCTTCTTTGGAGAAATGTCTATGTAAGTCTTCTGCCAATTTCTGGATTGGGTTGTTTGGTTTTTTGTTTTTATATTGAGCTCCATGAGCTGCTTGCAAAATTTGGAGATTAATCCTTTGTCTGTTGCTTCATTTGCAAATATTTTCCCCATTCTGAGGGTTGTCTTATTGTCTTATTTATGTATCCCTTTGCTGTGCAAAAGTTTTGAAATTTCATTAGGTCCCATTTGTATATTTTTGTTTTTATTTCCATTTCTCTAGGAGGTAGGTTAAAAAGGATCTTTCTGTGGGGCTTCCCTGGTGGTGCAGTGGTTGAGAGTCCACCTGCCAATGCAGGGGACGTGGGTTTGTGCCCTGGTCCGGGAAGATCCCACATGCCGCGGAGCAACTAGGCCCGTGAGCCACAACTACTGAGCCTGCGCGTCTGGA
>NW_006787746.1:1331426-1350974 GCF_000442215.2 Lipotes vexillifer | reverse complement strand
TCTGGAGGGGTGGGATAGGGAGGGTGGGAGGGAGGGAGACAAAGAGGGAGGAGATATGGGAACATATGTATATGTATAACTGATTCACTCTGTTATAAAGCAGAAACTAACACACCATTGTAAAGCAATTGTACCCCAATAAAGATGTTAAAAAAAAAAAAAGAAAGAAAGGTGGAGTTCATTTCACATAGAATTTTGAATGAACCTTTTTTACAAGTATAATAACTGGTACTTGTGCTTCTGCCACTCACAACTTGCTAGTTTCTGAAAAAAAAAAAAAAAAAAAAAGGATCTTGCCGTAATTTATGTCATACAGTGTTCTGCCTATGTCTTCCTCTAAGAGTTTGATAGTGTTTGGCCTTACACTTAGGTCTTTAATCCATTTTGAGTTTATTTTTGTGTATGTTGTTAGGAAGTGTTCTAATTTTATACTTTTACATGTAGCTGTCCTGTTTTCACAGCAGCACTTATTGAAGAGGGTGTCTTTTTTCTATTGTATACTCTTGCCTCCTGTATCAAAAATAAGGTGACCATATATGTGTGGGTTTATCTCTGGGCTTTCTATCCTGTTCCATTGATCTATATTTCTGTTTTTGTGCCACTACTATACTGTCTTGATTACTGTAGCTTTGTAGTATAGTCTGAAGTCCAGGAGACAGATTCCTCGAGCTCTGATTTTCTTTCTCAAGATTGCTTTGGCTATTCGGGGTCTTTTGTGAAATTTTTAGTTCTAGTTCTGTGAAAATTGCCATTGGTCATTTGATAGGGGTTGCATTGAATCTGTAGATTGCTTAGGGTAGTATACTCATTTTCACAATGTTGATTCTTCCAATCCAAGAGCATGGTATATCTCTCCATCTGTTTGTATCATCTTTAATTTCTTTTTCAGTGTCTTACAGTTTTCTGCATACAGATCTTTTGTCTGCTTAGGTAGGTTTATTCCTAGGTATTTTATTCCTTGTGTTGCAATGTTAGATGGGAGCATTTCTTTAATTTCTCTTTCAGATTTTTCATCAGTAGTGTATAGGAATGCAAGATACTTCTGTGCATTAATTTTGTATCCTGCAACTTTACCAAATTCATTGATTAGCTCTAGAAGATTTCTGGTAGCATCTTTCGGATTCTCTTTGTATAGTATCATGTTATCAGCAAACAGTGACAGCTTTACTTCTTCTTTTCTGATTTGGATTCCTTTAATTCCTATTTCTTCTCTGATTGCTGAGGCTAAAACTTCCAAAACTATGTTGAGAAAAAGTGGTGAGAGTGGATAACGTTGCCTTGTTCCTGATCTTGGAGGAAATGGTTTCAGTTTTTCGCCATTGAGAATGATGTTGGCTGTGGGTTTGTCATATATGGCTTTTATTATGTTGAGGTAAGTTCCCATTATGCCTACTTTCTGGAGGGTTTTTATCATAAACGGTGTTGAATACTGTCGAAAGCTTTTTGTGCATCTATTGAGATGATCATATGTTTTTTCTCCTTCAATTTGTTGTTATGGTTTATCACATTTATTGATTTGCATAAATTGAAGAATCCTTGCATTCCTGGCATAAACCCCACTTGATTGCGGTGTATGATCCATTTACTGTGCTGTTGGATGCTGTTTGCTAATATTTTTGTTGAGGATTTTTGCATCTATGTTCGTCAGCGATATTGGCCTGCAGTTTTCTTTTTTTGTGACATCTTTGCCTGGTTTTGGTATCAGGGTGATGGTGGCCTCATAGAATGAGTTTGGGAGTGATCCTCCCTCTGCTATATTTTGGAAGAGTTTGAGAAGGATAGGTGTTAGCTCTTCTCAAAATGTTTGGTAGAATTTGCCTGTGAATATATCTGGTCCTGTGCTTTTGTTTGTTGGAAGATTTTTAATCATTGTTTCAATTTCAGTGCTTGTAATTGGTCTGTTTATATTTTCTATTTCTTCCCGGTTCAGTCTTGGGGGGTTGTGGTTTTCTAAGACTGTGTCCATTTCTTCCAGGTTGCCCATTTTATTGGCATATAGTTACTTGTAGTAATCTCTGATGATCCTTTGTATTTCTGCAGTGTCCATTGTTACTTCTCCTTTTTCATTTCTAATTCTATTGACTTGAGTCTTCTCCCTTTTTTTTCTTGATGAGTCTGGTTAATGGTTTACCTTTATTTTTTTTTTTTTATATTTTCAAAGAACGAGCTTTTAGTTTTATTAATCTTTGTTATTGTTTCCTTCATTTCTTTTGATTTATTTCTGATCTGACCTTTATTTTTTCTTTCTTTCTGCTACATTTGCTCGTCTTTTGTTCTTCTTTCTCGAATTGTTTTAGGTGTAATGCTAGGTTGTTTATTTGAGATGTTTCTTGTTTCTTGAGGTAGGATTCTATCCCTATAAACTTCCCTCTTAGAACTACTTTTGCTGCATCCCAAAAGTTCTGAGTCATCGTGTTTTTATTGTCATTTGTTTCTAGGTGTTTTTTTTTTTTTTTTAATTTCCTCTTTGATTTCTTTAGTGATCTCTTGTTTATTTAGTAGTGTATTGTTTAGTCTCCATGTGTTTGTAGTTTTTACAGACTTTATAATTTATATGTAGTCTCAAAGGATTGTGGTTGGAAAATATACTTTATACAATTTCAGTTTTCTTAAATTTACCAAGGCTTGATTTGTGAGCCAAGATATGATCTATCCTGGAGAATTTTCCATGAGCACTTGAGAAGAAAATGTACTCTGATGTTTTTGGATGGACTGTCCTATAAATATCAACTAGGTCCATCCTTTTTAATGTATCATTTAAAGCTTGTGTTTTCTTATTTATTTTCATTTTGGATGATCTGTCAATTGTTGAAAGTGGGGTGTTAAAGTCCCCTATTATGATTGTGTTACTGTCGACTTCCCCTTTTATGGCTGTTAGTATTTGTCTTATGTATTGAGATGCTCCTATGTTGGGTGTATAAATATTTACAATTGTTATATTTTCTTGGATTGATCCCTTGCTCATTATGTAGTGTCCTTCTTTGTCTCTTGTAATAGTCTTTATTTTAAAGTCTCTTTTATCTGATATGAGAATTGCTACTCCAGCTTTCTTCTGATTTCCATTTTCATGGAATATCTTTTTCCATCCCCTCACTTTCAGTCTGTATGTGTCCCTAGGTCTGAAGTCGGTCTCTTGTAGACAGAATATATACGGGTCTTGTTTTTGTATTCATTCAGCCAGTCTGTGTCTTTTGGTGGGAGCATTTAATCCATTTACATTTAAGGTAATTATAGGTATGCATGTTCCTATTCCCATTTTCTTAATTATTTTGGGTTTGTTATTGTGGGTCTTTTCTTCTCTTGTGTTTCTTGCCTAGAGAAGTTCCTTTAGCATTTGTTGTACAGCTGGTTTGCTGGTGCTGAACTCTCTCAGCTTTTGCTTGTCTGTAAAGCTTTTAATTTCTCCATCAATTCTGAATGAGGTCCTTGCTGTGTAGAGTAATCTTGGTTGTAGGTTTTTCCCATTCATCATTTTAAATATATTCTGCCACTCTCTTCTGGCTTACAGAGTTTCTGCTGGAAGATCAGCTGTTAACCTTATGGGGATTCCCTTGTATGTTATTTGTTGTTTTTCCCTTGCTGCTTTTAATATTTTTCCTTTGTATTTCATTTTTGATAGTTTGATTAATATGTGTCTTGGTGTGTTTCTCCGTGAATTTATGCTCTATGGGACTCTCTGCACTTCCTGGACTTGATTGATTATATCCTTTCCCATATTAAGGAAGTTTTCAACTATAATCTCTTCAAATATTTTCTCAGTTCCTTTCTTTTCCTCTTCTTCTTCTGGAACCCCTATAGTTCAAATGTTGGTGCATTTAATGTTATCCCAGAAGTCTCTGTAACTGTCTTCAATCTTTTCATTCTATTTCCTTTATTCTCCTTTGCAGTAGTTATTTCCACTATTTTATCTTCCAGGTCACTTCTCCATTCTTCTGCCTCAGATATTCTGCTACTGATTCCTTCTAGAGAATTTTTAATTTCATTTATTGTGCTGTTCATCATTGTTTGTTTGCTCTTTAGTTCTTCTAGGTCCTGGTTAAACGTTTCTTATATTTTCTCCATTCTAAGATTTTGTATCATCTTTACTAAAATTACTCTGAATTGTTTTCATGTAGACTGCCTATTTCCTCTTCATTTGTTTGGTCTGGTGGGTTTTTACCTTGCTCCTTCATCTGCTCTGCATTTCCCTGTCTTCTTATTTTGCTTAACTTTCTGTGTTTGGCGTCTCCTTTTTGCAGGCTGCAGGTTCATAGTTCCCATTGTTTTTGGTGTCCACCCCCAGTGGCTAAAGTTAGTTCAGTGTGTTTTGTAGGGTTCCCTGTGGAGGGGACTTGTTCCTGTGTTCTGGTGGATGAGGCTGTATCTTGTCTTTCTGCTGAGTAGGACCATGTCCGGTGGTTGTTCTTCAGTGTCTGTGACCTTATTATGGTTTTAGGAAGCCTGTCTGATAATGGGTGGGTTTGTATTCCAGTCCTTCTTGTTGTTTGTCATAGGGTGTCCAGCACTGTAGTTTGCTCGTTGTTTAGTGGAGCTGGGTCTTCAGGTTGAGATGGAGATCTCTGGGAGAACTTTTGCCATTTGATATTACATGCAGCTGGGAGGTCTCTGGTGGACCAATGTCCTGAAGTCAGCTCTCCCACCTCAGAGGCACAGTCCTGACACCAGGCCGGAGCACAAAGACTGTGTCAGCCATACAGCTCAGAAGAAAAGTGAGATAAAAGAAAGAAAGTAAGAAAGAGAGAAAAATAAATAAATAAAATTATGTTATTAAAAGAAAAAATGAAAAAAATATTAAAAAGAAAAAAAAAATCAAAAAGGAATAGACAAAAAAAAAAGCAAGCAAGAAAGAAGAGAGCAACCAAACCAAAAAATAAATCCAACAATGAGAACAAGTGCTACAAACTATACTAAAAAAAAAAAGAAAGAAAGAAAGAAAAAAACCTGACAGATGGAACCCTAAGTAAATGGTAAAAGCAAAGTTATACAGACAAACTCACACAAAGGAGCATACACATACACACTCACAAAAAGAGAAAAAGGTAAATATATATATATAAATATATATATATATATATATATATTTATATATATATATATATAAAGGAAGTGAACAACTAAATCAATAAACAAATCTACCAATGTTAATAAACTCTCAATACAAAACTAAGAAAAACATAAATCCTTAAACAAATTAGATGCAGAAAGCAACCACAAAGTCTACAATTGCTCCCAAAGTCCACTGCCTCAGTTTTGGTGGTGAGGGGAAAGGGTAAGCTGGGATGAAGTGAGAGAGTAGCATGGGCATATATATCCTACCAAATGTAAAATAGATAGTTAGTGGGAAGCAACTGCAAAGCACAGGGAGATTAGCTCAGTGCTTTGTGTCCATCTACAGGGGGGGGATAGGGAGGATGGGAGGGAGACTCAAGATGGAGGAGGAATGGGGATATATGTATATGTATAGCTGATTCACTTTGTTATAAACAGACACTAACACACCATTGTAAAGCAATTATACTCCAATAAAGATGTTATAAAATAAATAAATAAATAAATTGATGAGTATCAAGAACTCTAATGGTGTTCATAAAAAAAAAAAGAAAGAGAAATCAATTTTGGCATGATTCATTTTCTATTCAGGTATTTCAGAGATGCAGGGTACATCAAATTGATTGTGCAGATTGAATCCACTATTCCTGAGGCTGCTGGGAGAAATTTCCCTTTCTCTTCTTTCTTCGCACAGCTCCTGTGGTTCAGCTTTGGATTTGGCCCCGCCTCCATGTGTAGGTCACCCAAGGGCATCTGTTCTTTGCTCAGACAAGACGGGGTTAAAGCAGCAGCTGATTAGGGGGCTCTGACTCACTGAGGCCCAGGGGAGGTAGGGGTATGGAATGTGGAGTGAATCTATGGTGGCAGAGGCCAGCATGATGTTGCAACAGCCTGAGGCATGACAGATGTTTTCCCAGGGATCTTGTCCCTGGATCACGGGACCCTGGCAGTGGCAGGCTGCACAGGCTCCTGAGAGGTGAGGTGTAGATAATGACTTGTGCTTGCACAAGGCTTCTTGGTGGCTGCAGCTGCCTTAGCATTTCATGACAATCTCTGGTGTCCACGCTGATAGTTGTGGCTCACACCTGTCTCTGGAACTTGTTTAGGCAGTGTTCTGAATCCCCTCTCCTCATGCACCCCAAAACAGTGGTCTCTTGCCTCTTAGGCAATTCCAGACCTTTTCCCAGACTCCCTTCCAGCTAGCTGTAGCACATTAGCCCCCTTCAGGCTGTGTTCACAGAGACAACCTCAGTCCTCTCCCTGAGATCTGTCCTCCAAACCTGGAGCCTCAGTTCCCAGCCACCACCTGCCCTGGTGGGTGAGCAGTCAAGTCTCAGGCTGGTGAGTGCTGGTCGGCACCAATCTTCTGTGCAGGAATCTCTCCACTTTGCCCTCTGCACCCCTGTTGCTGTACTCTCCTCCATGGCTCTGAAGCTGCCCCCCACCCACCCACTGTCTCTGCCAGTGAAAGGGCTTCCTAGCTTGTGGAAACTGTTCCTCCTTCAAATCTCCCTCCCAGAGGAGAAGGTCCCATCCCTATTCTTTTGTCTCTGTTTTTCCTTTTTTCTTTTGCCCTACCCAGGTATGTGGGGAGTTTCTTGCCTATAGGGAAGTCTGAGGTCTTCTGCCAGCATTCGGTAGGTGTTCTGTAGGAGTTGTTCCCCATGTAGATGTATTTCTCATGTATTTGTGGGGAGGAAAGTTATCTCCATTTCTTACTCTTCTGCCATCTTGAAGGTCTCTCATGAAATGTTTTAAAAAGAGTTCAAGACTTGTTTTTAGATGTCCCCTCCCTTCAGCAACTCATACCACCCAAGGCTGAATTCAAATAATGTGTTTGTAAGTTACTCAGGTTAGTTCTTTATTCCTCCTTCAGTGTTTTTGTAATATTTCTTTGAAAATAATTGGATTCATTTGTCATTTTCTGTTTTATGCCCCCCCTCCATTACCATTGTTGTAATCTTTTATTGTTTTAATGTGCAATATTTTCCTGCTTCCAAAAAATCACAATTACACAAAAATACATATTCAGAGAAATGTCTCTCCTTCCCATATCCATTCCACTCTGTTTCTGTTACCCACTTTAATGTAACCAATTTCATTGGTTTATCTTTCTCATATATATATTTGGAATGATAAGCAAAATTTTGTATGTTTTCTTAGCCCCTCCCTCTTTTTAAAATAACACTTAGCATGCTATATATGTTAGTTTACACTTTCCTTTTTTTAAACTTTATAATACCCCTTATTTTTATTTATTTATTTTTTAAGATGTTGGGGTAGGAGTTTATTAATTAATTAATTTATTTTTGCTGTGTTGGATCTTCGTTTCTGTGCGAGGGCTTTCTCTAGTTGCGGCGAGCGGGGGTCACTCTTCATCGCAGTGCACGGGCCTCTCACTATTGCTGGCCTCTCTTGTTGCAGAGCACAGGCTCCAGCCACGCAGGCTCAGTAGTTGTGGCTCACGGGCCTGGTTGCTGCCCGGCACGTGGGATCCTCCCAGACCAGGGCTCAAACCCGTGTCCCCTGCATTAGCAGGCAGATTCTCAACCACTGTGCCACCAGGGAAGCCCCCTTATTTTTTAATATATGTAAAATTGTCTATATCAATCAAAAACATCTATCTAGCAGGATAGACTATTTTAGCCTGTTTGAATACAATAATAAATCATATATATCTTACAAAAAGTTTCATGTATATTTGTGCTTCATAGGTTTCTTAATGTAGTAAGAAAAATTGACTTTGCTGTATTCTATTAATATTTATATTTGTATTATAATATTAGAAACTATCTTATCTTCACTGTTGAACTTTTTAAATAAATTCACAGTACCACTTAATATCTTATTTTTAATCAAAAAAGAATGAGAATTCTAGAACTTCATTTTTATTCCATGAATTAGATGAAAATACTGAACAATTATTGCAAGTATTAAAACATACTTATTTCAAGTGTCCGATTACACTAAAGTTATAACGCTGGCATCACTCTGCTATCTGGGAAGTTGTTCTGCTAAAGGAGCTAGTGTGTTAAGTGCTATCATTTCACTTTTCAAATATGCACAAGAATAGTTGGAATAAAATAAACAGTAACATTTCTATCAAATAAAATATCATGCTTCACCAAACAATATATAAATGTACCTTTCGCATTTGCCCTTGTTGTTATCTGGCTCATATTCATCTTAAAATACTAACTTTTTAATTTTATTGAAATATATTTGAGATGTAACATTGTATAAATTTAAGGTGTACATCATGTTAATTTGATATATTTATATATTGTAATATGATTGTCATGTAATGACAATCAGAACCTCTTTCATAGTTCACATTTCACTCATTATCATTTCTTTTTAATGGTTGGAATTAATTAAGTTCTAGTCTTTTAGCAAGTTTGATTATAATACAATATTGTCTATACTCACTACTCATGCATTAGATCACTAGGACTTATTTAATATTGAGAGTTTGTACCCTTAAATATATTCCTCTCCCCTCCACCCCCATCCTCTGATAACCACCATTTAATTCTCTGTTTTTAAGAATTTGGCTTTTTTATATTCCAGATGTGAGTGTTATACAGTATTTTTTTCTCTGTCTTGATTCTCTCACTTAGCTTAATTCCCAAAGGTCTATACATGTGCTCATAATGGCAGGATGCACTTCTTTCTCGTGGCCGAATAATATTCCAGTGTGTGTGTGTGTGTGTGTGTGTGTGCGCGCGTGCACGCGTTTGTGCGTGTGTAGTGGTATATATATCTTACATCTTTATCCATTCATGCATTGTTGAGACTTAGGTTGTTTCTATGTAGCTTGAATATTGTAAGTCATGTTGCAATAAACAAGAGTGCATATATCTCTTCAATATCCTGTTTTCATTTCCTTTGGTTATATACTAGAAGTGGAAATGCTGAATAATATGGTAGCTCTTTTTTTAATTTTTTTAGGAACCTCCATATTGTTTTCCATTGTTTTACATTCTGACTAACAGTGTAAGAGTGTTCCCTTTTCACCACATCCTCTCCAACATTTGTTACCTCTTGGCTCCTTGATGATAACCATTCTGACAAGTGTGACATGATATTTCATTGTGGTTTTGATTTGCATTTCCCTCATGTTTAGTGATTTTTGAACAAATTTCATGTACCTGTTGGCCATTTGGATGTCTTTTTGGAAAATATCTATTTAGTTCCTCTGCTTATTATTTAGTTGAATTGTGTGTTTTGTTTTGTTTTTTAAGTTGTTTTCTGTTTTTTTTTTTTTATAATTGTTATATAAATTCTTTCTATATTTTGTATATTAACCCCTTATTTGACATAGAGTTTACAAAACTTTTTCCCATTCTGTAGGTTGCCTTTTCATTTTGTTAATTGTTTCCTTTGCTGTTCAGAAACATTTAAGTTTGATGCAGGGTCACTTGTTAATTTTTGCTGTTTTTGTTTGTGCTTTTGATGTCATATCCAAAAAATCATTGCTAAGTCAAATATCCAAGGAGATTCTTCTCTATGTTTTTTCCTAGGATTTTATTGTATCATGTTTTATATTTAAATATTTGATTCATTTGCAGTTAATTTTTGTGAGTAGAGTAAGTTAGGAATCCAAATTCATTTTTCTGCATGTGTTTATCCAGGTTTCCTGACATCTTTTGTTGAAGAGACTATCCTTTCCCTATTTTGGGTGTTTTGGCTCTCTTGTTGAACATTATTTGACCCTACACATGGGTGTTTAATTCTGCACTCTATTCTGTTCCATTGATCTATGTGTCTATTTTTATGGAGATACCATATTGTTTTGATTACCACAGCATTGTAGTATATTTTGAAATCAGGAAATTTGATACCTATGGCTTTGTTCTTTTTTGGAATTGTTTGGTTATTCAGGGTATTTTGTGGATTCATACAATTTTTAGGATTGTTTATTATATTTCTGTGAAGAATGTCATTGGAATTTTGATAGAAATTCCTTTGAATCTATAGATGACTTTGGGCAGTATGGACACGTTAACAATATTAATTCTTCTAATCAGTGAACACAAGATATCTTTCCACTTGTTTTTGTCTTCATTTTTTTCAAAGATCTTGTAGTTTTCATTGTACAGATCTTTTACTTCCTTGGTTAAATTTATTCCTAGGTATTTTATTGTTTTACTACTATTGAGAATAGGACAGTTTGTTTTTGTTTGTTTGTTTGTTTTACTGAATTCATTGATTAGTTCCAACAGTTTCTTGATAGAGTCCTTTGGAATTTTCTATATACAAAATCATTTTGTATGCAAATCATGACAATTTTACTTCTTCCTTTCTGATTTGGATGCCTTCATTTCTTAGTCTTGCTTAATTGCTCTAGCTAAGACTTACAGTACTAAATTGAATGAGTAGAGAGAATGGGTATCCTTGTCTTGTTCCTGATTTTAGAGGAAAAGCTTTCAATTTTTCACCATTGAGTATAATGTCAGCTGGGAGTTTGTCATATATGGACTTTTTAATGTGAGGTATGTTCTTTCTACACCCAATGTGTTGAGGTTTTCTATCATGAAAGTATATTGTATTTTGTCCAATGCTTTTTCTGCATCTCTTTTGGTGGCATGTGACTTTTATCTTCTGCTCTATTAATATAATATTTTACATTTCTTGATTTGCAAATATGAATCATCCTTGAATCCCAGGGATAAATCCCACTAGGTCATGGCATATAATTCTGTTAGTATGTTCTTGAATTTGGTTTGCTAATATTTTGTTGAGAATTTTTACATCTATATTCATCAGGGATGGTCCATAATTGGTCCATAATATCTTTTGCTTATAGTGGCCCTTTTATGGCTTTCATATAAGCATAATGCTGGCTTATAGAATGAGTTTGGGAATGTTTACCTCTCTTCAATTTTTTCGAAGTGTTTGAGAGGCAATGGCATTAAGTCTTCTTTAAATGTTTGGTAGAATTTTCCAGTGAGCCATCTGGTCCTGGGGTTTTCTGTGTTGGGAGGCTTTTGATTACTGATTTAATCCCCTTATGCATTATTGGTCTCTTTTAGTTTTCTATTTTTTTCCTGATTCATTCTTTGTAAGTATTGTTTCTAGGTATTCATCCATTAATTTTAGCTTATCTAATTTGTCAGTGTATAACTGTTCATAGTAGCCTCTTGTGATCTTATGTATTTCTGTATCATCCGTGAGAATGTCTCCTCTTTTATTTCTATTTATTTTTATCTTCTCTGTTTTCTTAGGTTAGCAAGGCTAAACTAATAACATAATATATATTTTTTTATCTTTTCAAAAAATCAGCTTAGTTTTTTTCTTTTTGATCCTTCCAATAGTTTTTCTAGTTTCTATTTCATTTATTTCTTCTCTGATCAATATTATTTCCTTCTTCCACTGACTTTGAGCTTAATTTTTTCTTCTTCTAGTACGTTGAGATATAAATTTAGTTTGTTTATTTGATATTACTTTGCATCTGTAGATTGCTTTGGGTACTATGGACATTTTAACAATATTTATAATTTTAATCCATGAGCATGGAACATCTTTCCATTTATTTGTGTCTTCTTCAATGTCTTTATCAATGTCTTAGAGTTTTCAATATACAGGTTTTTCACCTCCTTGGTTAAATAAGTGTATTCCTAAATATTACTCATTTTAATGCAATTGTAAATGACATTATTTTTTAAAATTTCTCCTTCTGATAGTTTTTTATTAGTGTATAGAAAAACAACGAAGTTTTGTATATTGATTTGGTATCCTGCAACATTGATTCATTCTGCAGTTTGTGTGTGTGTGTGTGTGTGTGTGTGTGTGTGTGTGTGTGTATAATCTTTAGGGGTTTCTGTATATAGGATCATAGCACCTGCAAATAGTGACATTTTAATTCATTCCCTTCCAATTTGGTTGTCTTTTATTAACTTCCTTGGCTGAATGCTGTGGCTAGGACTCCAACACTATGTTGAATAAAAGTGGCAGGAGTGGGTATCTTTGTCTTGGTTCTGATATTAGAGCAAATCTTTCAGCATTTCACTGTTGAGTATGATGTTAGCTGTAGGCTTATCATACATGGTCTTTATTATGTTGAAGAACATTTTCTCTATACACACGATGTTGAGATTTTTTATCACAAGTTATTGTTGAATTTTGTCAAATGCTTTTTCTTCATCTTGTCAGAGGCTCATATAATTTTTAGCCTAATTTTATTAAAGTAGTAGATCATGTTGATTGATTTACTGTTGTAGAACCATCCTTACATCCTGGAATAAATCCCAGTGATCATGGAGTATGATCTTTATACTATATTGTTGAATTCAGTTTGCTAATATTTTCTTTAAGATTTTTGCATGTATGTTCATCAGAGATAATGGCCTATAATTTTAATTTCTTGAAGTATTCTTGTCTGCTCTTGGTATCAGGGTAATGCTGACCTCATAAAATGAGTTTTGAAGTTTTCATCTTTTCAATTTTTTGGAAGAGTGTGAGAAGAATTTTTACTTATCTTTGAATAGTTTGTAGAATTCATCAGTGAGACCATCTGGTCTTGGCCTTATTTTTGTTGGGTTATATTTGTCTACTTATTCACTCTCCTTACCTAATCATGGGTGTATTCAGATTTTTAATTCTTCATGACTGAGTCTTGGAAGGTTGTATCATTCTAGGAATTTATCGATTTCTTCTAGGTCAGTGGTCCTCTACATTTTTGACACCAGGTACTGGTTTCGTGGAAGACAATTTTTCCACGGATGGGGTGGGGGATGGTTCAGGTGGTAATGTGAGCAATGTAGAGCAATGGGAAGAGATGGATGAAGCTTTACTTGCTCACCTGCCACTCACCTCCTGCTGTATGACCTGGTTCCTAACAGGCCATGGACTGGTACTTGGGGACTGCTGTTCTAGGTTGTCCAATTTATTGGTGTAAAATTGTTCATAGTACCTTTTTATGAGCTTTTGTATTTCTGTGATACCTGTTTTAGTGTCTCCTCATTTATTTCAGATTTTATTTATTTGAGCCCTCTCTCTTTTATTCTTAGTGAATACAGGTAACAGTTTTAAAATCTTGTTTATCTTTTCAAAGAACCAGGTTTTAGCTTCATTGATCTTTTCTATTTCTTTTTAAGCCTGTATTTTACTTATTTCTGCTCTGATCTTTGTTATTTTCTTCCTTTCTAGCTCTTTGAGGTGTAAAGTTAGGTTGTTTGAGAATTTTCTTGTTTCTTGTGGTAGGCGTGAGTTGCTTTGAAGGAGCTGTTTAGCTATTTTCAGGTCTTTTTTGGAAGGAATTTTTCCATATGTAGTTGTAGATTTGGTGTGTTCATTAGAGGAGATGAGTGCAAGATCTTCCTATGTCAACATTTTGGACTGCGTTTCTGAGGTTTATATTCTCATCTGGAGAGTCTGGCATTCCATGTGATGGCCCATTCAATTACAGAAAGAGAGTTAATTCTTAGTTTCTAATTTGCAACCACAAAATATGTTTCTAACCCACCCTATTGTTAGCACTGAGCATAGAAGCAAGTTGTAGGCACCATGAGAGAAAATAGATGAGCAGGCATGAGGGTCCTTAGAAAATACTGGCTGCAAGGGCAGGTAAGAACCCCCTTTTATATTTCTGATTGTACAATTTATTTTTTTCAATGATGTATATTCATTAATAAATCACAGTAGTTATAGTTATTTTTAATATTCTTCCTTTAACTTTTAATATAGTTAAATGGTTCTAATATAGAGTTACAGTTTTCTAATTCTGACTGTCTATTTTTCAATTTACCAGTTTGAGTACTTTCATGTGCTTTCATATCACTGATTATCATCTTTCCCTTTCAGCCTGAACTCCCTTCAGCACCTCTTGCAATGCAGTATAGTGGTAGTGAACTCCCTCAGTTTTTGTTTGTCTGGGAAAGCCTTTATTTACGTTTCATATCTGAAGGGTAATCTTGCTGGATAAAGTATTCTTGGTTAGTAGTTTTTATCTTTCAACGTTTTGAATATGGCATTCTATTCTCTCCTGGCCTGTAGAGTTTCTGCTGAGAAATCTGCTAATAGCCTCAAGTGGGTTCTTTCTTTGGTTACTTCCTATTTTTTTCCCTGGCTGCCTTTAAGGTTATTTATCATTGATTTTTGGTAATTCATTATAATGTGTCTTAGAGAAGGTCTTTTTGTATTGAGATAATAGGGTATTCTGTTAGCTTCCTGGACTTGTGTATTCCAATTTTCTCCCCAGGTTTGGTAATTTCTAGCTATTGTTTCCTTAAATAAACACTAGGCCTCTTTATTCCTTTCTTCTTCTGTTACACCAATTATTATATTATGTATGATAGCATTTAATAGCTCTCATTGGGTTTCTTCACTCTTGAAAAATCTTAGTTCTCTCTCCTCCTCTAACTGAATTATTTCTATATCCCCATCTCCAAGTCATTAATTCTTTCTTTCATCTGATCTGTCCTGTCACTGATGTTTTCTATCGCATTCTGCACCTCAGTCATTGAATTCTTCAGCTCTAGCATTTCTGTTCAGTTCTTTTTTATAATTTTAACCTCTTTGGTAAAGAACTCATTCTGTTCATTAATTTTATTCCTGAATTCATTAAAATGCCTGTTCTTGTAGCTCATTGGATTTCTTTATAAGAGCTATTTTGAATTCTTTATCAGTTAGATCTCAATATTTCATGCCTTTGAATTTGACAGCTGAAGAATTATCATATCCTTTTTGTGATACCATATTTCCTTGATCTTTTTCATGTGTTTGTACATATGTACTTCTGCTTTGGCATTTGAAGTAGTAGACACCTCCTTAACTAAGTTCTATGTCCTCTTTCAATTCAATAGGCTAACTACTAAAAATCTTTGGTCTTCTAGAAAGTGATAATGTAGCTCAAGTTAGCCCTTTTAGTCTGCTATAGCTGGATCTCACAAATGCACTCATGTGCAAGGCACTGGCAGTAGAGTAGGGGAAAGTGCAGGCTCAGCACTTGGGATGTTGGGGGTGGGTTCCCCTAGACAGTGGGGATCCTTGAGTATGGGGTACTCTCAGAGCTTTGCAGGTGGACTTCCTGTTGAATTCCTGAAAGAGACAGCAGGAAATGCATGCCTTTAATGTCCTTTGATATTCTTATGTGCTTCCTTCCCTTTCTCTTCCTTCCCACTAGTTGCAGAGGTCCCTCCTCAGAAATCCAGCTGCTGCTGGAGAGAAATGGGTTTCTCCCACCACAACCCACACAACTAGAGTTAGCTGGGCTGTCACTCACCACTTACCCTTTCTACCTCCTTGGGAGAAGTGAACACTTTCTAACTCCTCTGCTTGAGACATTGCCAAAACCAAGCCAAATTCCCAGACCCTTGCATTACCACTCTATAGAGGGAGGCCATTCTGGCCTTCTTTCCTCTTCATCCAAACTCATCTCTATCCTACTCTGATTGTGTGCTGGAATCTCCCCTCAGGCAAGCTGGACATTCACAAGTTTTCTTTTGCATGTGTGTATCCACCCAGTTTGTAGTCTATGAGTTCTTTTTATCCCTGGTCATGGTGAATGGGTGTTGGACAATTTTGATGTGGATCCACAGCCCTTACTGATGTCTGTTTGTTTGTTTTCAGGTACACAGGCAGGCTAGAAACCTCTTGGATCACTTGGTGTAATGTGCAGAAGGACTTTTGTTTGGTTATGGATATCTAACCAGTTGTTAAAGAAGAGTGAATAGAGGAAGAACTTGTGCTGTCACAATTCTGATGTCCCCCCTTTCAAAATACTAATTTTTTGAAGTTGATAATGATGCTCCTTCAGCAGAATTGTGTCTTCCAATAGTCATGTGATCAGTGATTTTACTGCAGTCTCCATAGTAGATAGTAAATTGCAACAAACATGATTGAAATGTACATTTTTATTGTCAACTTATTTAAGAACTGAAAATATGATAGCTAATTTTTCATTATGAAGATTTTTTTAGTTCATTCCTGCCATAAGAGTTTCCTGCAAAAGAGTAGGGTGTTAAAATACTAAAACATAGTTAAATATTTAAAGTATAATACAATATATGGCAAGAACATTTGTAGCAAGATTATTCAAATTGTTCTTTTACACAGTCTAAGGTAGGGCTCCTCATCCTCTATTTCCTGCTCATATTTCACTTAAAACCAGGTGATAATTTGCTACAATTTTCACTGAGACATTCGTCTGATGGCTTTGCAAAATTGTATGGGATATGGCACCACTGATTAGTACAAGAAGTGACTGGCAGTTTCAGCAGCACTGAATACTTTTCCCCTAATGCCAAAGACAAGATGTAATCAGCTGTTCTAGCTGCTTCTACTTAAGAATATTTTGTTTTATTCACTTATACTCTCCATTTGTTCTTGAATTATGTTATATGTAACTGGGGGTATTAAAGGTATATTTGTTGCTTTAAATAGGTGTTAAAGAGGAACTTTTCTTAACTATACTTTTCTCTCACAAATTCCAGAACAAAACCATAACAGAGACTGAAAGCAAAGAGTGGAGGTCCATCAAACAAATCCCAATTGATTTCAGTGTCAATGTTGTTACCAATAGTTCACTTAGTGAAAAATTCCAGGACATTTATTAAATGACATGGGAGGTTGGGACAATAGGAAATTAATTGGAACTATTTTTGGAAAACTGGGATGTGGGGTCACTCAGAATGTGAACATCCATATTAATATTCCTCCTTTAGGATTTCCAGAGACTGTAAAGACTGTATTAAATAAATCCACAAACACAATTTATTTAGATAAATAAATAAATTTATTTGGATAAATAAATAAATTCATTTTATTTATTTATTCATTCATCTATTCACTTGTTTATTCAAAATGTACAATTTACTGTAATGTGATTTTCTGGATATTAATTTGATATTATTCTTGTGCTGGTTTTAAAATACATCCACAAATTATTTGACACAGCTCTTTTCAAATTGTGGAATCTAATTCTCCTCCACTTGAGCTTGGGCTATACTTAAGTCATTTATAACAACAACAACAATATGTGGCAGAAATGATGGTGTGTGGCTTTTGAGACTTCATCAGGAAATGTATTGTAGCCTCTCTCCCTCTCTCTCAAATCATTCATTCTGAAGGAAGCTGCTTGCCATGTGTAAGAACACTCAAGCTGTTTGACATGTAGCAGAGGATGAACTGTAGCCTCCTGTCATCAGCCACATGAGTGAGCCAACTGGATAGCAGATCTCGTAGCTCCAGCCAAGCTTTCAAATTACTGAGGCTCTGGTCAAATTGTGACTGCAGCCCTTATGAAAGACTCTGAAACAAACCATCCAGCTAAGCTAAACCAGTGTTTGTTTTAAGCTATTATATTTTAGAGTAATTTTGTTACACAGCAATAAATAACTAATAGAGCTCTCATCTCAGGAACTTAAAAGCTGGTAGGAGCAATCATATATAAACATAAATGAGTAAAATGTAAGAAAAATGTAAACAGAGGACTACAACCATAAAGAGAAAAATGCATTCTCAGTGGGAGATCAGTGAAGGCTTTATAAAAGAATTATACATACTGAAAGTTGAAGTTTAGGATGTTGAGGGGTAGAAAGGTCAAGAAAGATAATTGTAGGTGACTCAAAGGCTTAAGCAAAGTTGGAGGCAGAAAATTGTAGGACTAAATTTAGGCAATCATAACAATTTTACTTTGATTGTAATTTAGAATATATATATATATATATATATACACACACATATATATATAGTGAAAGAATACTGTTGATGTAGGTTGGAGTCAGTTTTTATAGGGCTTTGACTCTAAAGACATTTGAATATTATTTATTTTGAATTTTATGCATATAAAATAGTAATCATTATAAGTAAAACAATTGATAAGAAATGTATTCTTGGAATTAAAGTATCTGATCTTGAGTTTCTAAGTGTTTGCCTGGTATGCCTTCATCTTATCAGCACAGATTAGCAGGCTATGGCAGTATTAGTGGTTATTAATTTCTGGGGTCCCCTAAAATGTGGATTTAAGCCTTAGTCCATCTGAAAAATATGTATCAAATGTTAGACTTCCCAGAAAAGAATCGACATTATTTAGCTGCTAATCTGGAAATATAAATGTATAGACATCTAAGGGAAAATAAAATGTCCAAATAAACAAAGCACACATGACCAGAGATGGCAGCAAATAGAAAATAAATATTTATGGAGAACTTATTATGGACCAGACAGTGTACTAGGTACTGGTACCAGAAGATAAAAATATGATTTCAACATTCTTGAGAATCAGGTGTATAATCAAAATATAACACTGAATAAAATATGTATATATATATATATGTATTTTGAGAAGTATGGATGTAAAGAGAGTAATCAGTTTAAATTAAAACTATCAGATAATTGAATTAATCATAACCTAGTACAGAAATAAAAATATTCAAGAGGAAAGATAGCTTTGAGGAGGTCTTTAAAATATTATGGTGGACCTGTCAACTGGTGATAATATTGATTTTGGGAGAATAATACATTGAGACCTAGTAAGTCACCATATATTTTATTCATATTACAGGGGCTATTGAATTTGATCAACTGTTATGAGATTTATAATTGGAATAAAATTTTACCGATTTTTAAAAGTAAGGTGTTTCTATGTTATTGCTTAATTTTCTATTTTAGACCTCTGAAATAAAATATTTTGGCAGGCAGTTGTATTCAATGTAATTAAATAGATAAAAGTTATGGGATAAAGTTGAGGCAAGAAGACTCTAATTTCACCCCTTAAATTGTGTATAAAATAATAATCTAGAAAAAGAAACAGCAAGTGGTATGTTTATTTCTGGATAGGATGAAGTAGCTTTGGATATGTCAACGTTCCTACTGAGAACTGTTGTTAAGACCATGATAGAATGAAAAATCATGTGATGGAAGGAATCAGAGATCTGGGGAATCACTCAGGCATTAGATGATCTAGGATTTCTGAGAAGGCAGCCTCAGAGTAGTAAGCTGATAATATACAACACCTTTTTATAAGCCCAAATATGTCAGTAGTAGCACTAAATATACATCGACAAAATAGTAGCTGTAAGAGACTTGTTTTCAGTCTATTTCAAAAAGAAAACCCAGCTACATAATTTTTATAAGACACATTTCTTAAATATAGGGACATAGAATGTTTCAAAGTAAAAGGATGAAGATATAACATCAAAACACCAACTGAAATTAGTTAATTCATATTTACTTTATTTACATACTGTATATAATTATACTTATACTGGTTATTAAATTTATATATTAATTTAAGTTTATGTAAAATAAAATTTTAGTTCTTCAGTTGAACAAGCCACATTTCAAGTTCTCAATAGCCATATGTGACAAGTGGCTACTGTATTTGAATGCTCAGTTATAATATGTTTCTATAATAGCTCAAAATAGTTAATAATCTTGACCTGAGCAACACTGAAATTAAGAAAAAAATATTTAATTTATTTTATTTTTTGCTTTACGTGGGCCTCTCACTGTTGTGGCCTCTCCCATTGCGTAGCACAGGCTCTGGATGCACAG
>NW_006787746.1:1312275-1331416 GCF_000442215.2 Lipotes vexillifer | reverse complement strand
TTCAGCAGCCATGGCTCACAGGTCTAGCCACTCCGCGACATGTGGGATCATCCCGGACCAGGGCACGAACCCGTGTACCCTGCATCGGCAGGGGGACTCTCAACCACTGTGCCACTAGGGAAGCCCTCTTAATTTATTTTTAAGTAAACTATGAACCATTTACCAAAACTGACAGTATGCTAAATCATAAAATAATTCTTAATGAAATTTAGTTTCTTCCCTGACTGAACTGGAATTAAGATATAGAAATCATGAATGTAGAGATCCCTAGAAAATTTCTAACTCCTTTAAAATTAAACAATACATTTTGAATTAACTCCAGATAGGAAACAAAATCAAAATTAAAAAGAGAAAAAGTTTTAACTGATGGCTAATGAAGACTGGATATTTCAAAATGAGGGAAATGTAGTGACAGCAGTACTTAGAGAAACTGTGGTGTTTTAAATATATAAAATACAAAAGGAGAGACTGAAAATTAACTATGTAAAATTCCATCTCCTAAAGGTAGAAAAACAACAGCAAATTGAAAAAGTAGATAATTGCTAAAGCAGAAAATAAGAACATTAGAAAAAGTAAGTAAAGAAACTGATAATGAATATAGGAAGAGCCTAAAAAGCCCCAAATTGGTTCTTTAAATGGATTAATAGGAGGCAGGCTCTCTGAGGTTACCTTATCCTGCTGCACTGCTGTGCCTCCTGCTCCCAGCTCTCTACTAGCCCGGGCAGGCCAGAGTCCACCAGACCCAGACGAGCGTCCCGCACCCTGACTGTCCCAGCCAGCCTGGAGGTAGATGTTAAGGAAGGAGACACAGAGACTCAGATGGCTACACATCTGACATCAAGAGGGTTGTGCAGGGGACCCTCAAGATGTCGGAGGATTAAGACATGGGGATTATCTTGCTCCCCCAAAATACATCAAAAATACTTCTACATGTGGAACAATTCCTACAGAAAACCTACTGAACTCTGGCAAAAGACCTCAGACTTTCCAAAATCTTTGCATTTATTATTTGACCCAGGGTTCTGTCTGTCCAGTTTTTTTTTTTTTTGTATAGGTTTTAGTGCTTGTTATCATTGGTGGATTTGATTTTTGGTTTGGTTGCTCTCTTCTTTCTTTCTTTTTTTTTAAATTACTTTTAAATTTCTTTTATTTATTATTTTATTTATATTTTTAAATTATTAAAAAAAAATCTTTACTGGAGTATAATTGCTTTACAATGATGTGTCAGTTTCTGCTTTATAACAAAGTGAATCAGCTATACATATATATATATCCCCGTATCTCGACCCTCTTGCATCTCGCTCCCACACACCCTCCCTATCTCACCCCTCTAGGTGGTCACAAAATGCCAAGCTGATCTCCCTGTTCTATGCAGCTGCTTCCAACTAGCTATCAGTTTTAATATTTGGTAGTGTATATATGTCCATACCATTCAATCATTATGTCCCAGCTTAACCTTCCCCCGCCCCATGTCCTCAAGTCCATATTCTAGCAGGTCTGTGTCTTTATTCCCATCCTGCCCCTAGGTTTTTCATGACCATTTTTTTTTCTTTTTTGAGATTCCATATATATGTGTTAGCTTACGGTATTTGTTTTTCTCTTCCTGACTTACTTCATTCTGTATGACAGACTCTAGGTCCAACCACCTCACTACAAAAAATTCAGTTTCATTTCCTTTTATTGTGGAGTAATATTCCATTGTATATATGTGTGACATCTTCTTTATCCATTCATCTGTTGATGGACACTAAGGTTTTCCATGTTCTGGCTATTGTAAATAGAGCTGCAATGAACATTTTGGTACATGACTCTTTTTGAATTATGGTTTTCTCAGGGTATATGCCCAGTAGTGGACAAACTGCTTTTGCTGCATGCCATAGGTTTTGGGTCATCGTGTTTTCATTGTCATTTGTTTCTAGGTATTTTTTGATTTCTTCTTTGATTCCTTCAGTGAGCTCTTGGTTATTAAGTAGTGCACTGTTTAGCAACCATGTGTTTGTATTTTTTACAGATTTTTTCCTGTAATTGATGTCTTGTCTCATAGTGTTGTGGTCAGAAAATATACGTGATACAATTTCAGTTTTCATAAATTTACCAAGGCTTGAATTGTGACCCAGGATATGATCTATCCTAGAAAATGTTCCATGAGAACTTGAGAAGAAAGTGTATTCTGTTGTTTTGGATGGAATGCCTTATAAATATCAATTAAGGCAATCTTGTTTAATGTATCACTTAAAGCTGGTGTTGCCTTATTAATTTTCATTTTGCATGATCTGTCCATTGGTGAAAGTGGCGTGTTAAAGTCCCCTACTATGATTGTGTTACTCTCAATTTCCCCTTTTAGGGCTGTTAGTATTTGCCTTATGTACTGAGGAGCTCCTATGTTGGGTGAATAAATATTTACAATTGTTATATCTTCTTCTTGGATTGATCCCTTGATCATTATGTGATATCCTACTCTGTGTCTTGTAAAACTCTTTATTTTAAAATCTATTTTGTCTGATATGAGAATTGCTACTCCAGCTTTCTTCTGATTTCCATTTTCATGGAATATCTTTTTCCATCCCCTCACTTTCAGTCTGTATGTGTCCCTAGGTCTAAAGTGGGTATCTTTTAGACAGCATATATACAAGTCTTGTTTCTGTATCCATTCAGCCAGTCAATGTCTTTCGGTTGGAGCATTATTCCATTTACATTTAAGGTAATTATTGATATGTATGTTCCTATTACCATTTCCTCAATTGTTTTTAGTTTGTTATTGTATGTCTTTTCCTTCTGTTGTGTTTCCTGCCTAAAGAAGTTCCTTTAGCATTTTTTGTAAAGCTGGTTTGGTGGTGCTGAATTCTCTTATCTTTTGCTTCTCTGTAAAGGCTTTAATTTCTCCATTGAATCTGAATGAGATTCTTGCTGGATAGAGTAATCTTGGTTGTAGGTTTTCCCCTTTCATCACTTTAAATATGTCTTGCTACTCCCTTCTGGCTTTCAGAGTTTCTGCTGAAGATCAGCTGTTAAGCTTATGGGGTTTCCCTTGTATGTTATTATTTGTTTTTCCCTTGCTGCTTTTAATATTTTTTCTTGTGTTTAATTTTTGATAGTTTATTTAATATGTGTCGGTGCATTTCTCCTTGGACTTATCCTGTATGGGACTCTCTGCACTTCCTGGACTTGATTAAGTATTTCCTTTCCCATATTAGGGAAGTTTTCAACTATAATCTCTTCAAATATTTTCTCAGTCCCTTTCTTTATGTCTTCTTCTTCTGGGAACCCTATAATTCAAATGTTAGTGCATTTCATATTGTTCCAGAGGTCTCTGAGACTCTCCTCAATTCTTTTCATTCTTTTTTTCTTTATTCTGCTCTGCAGTAATTATTTCCACTATTTAATCTTCCAGGTCACTTACTCATTCTTCTGCCTCTCTTATTCTGCTATTGATTCCTTCTAGAGAATTTTTAATTTCATTTATTGTGTTGTTCATCATTGTTTGTATCCTCTTTAGTTCTTCTAGGTCCTTGTTAAAAGTTTATTTTATTTTCTCCCTTCTATTTCCAAGATTTTGGATCATCTTTACTATCATTATTCTGAATTCTTTTCATGTAGACTGCCGATTTTTTTTTGTCTGGTGGGTTTTTACCTTGCTCCTTAATCTGCTGTGTGTTCCTCTGTCTTCTCATTTTGCTTAAGTTGCTGTGTTTGGGGTCTCCTTTTCACCGGCTGCAGGTTCATAATTCCCATTGTGTTCGGTATCTGCCCCCAGTGGCTAAGTTTGGTTCAGTGGGTTGTGGTAAGCTTCCTGTTGGAGGTGACTGGTGCCTGTGTTCTGGTGGATGAAGCTGGATCTTTCTTTCTTGTGGGCAGGACCATGTCTGGTGGTGTGTTTTGGGGTGTCTGTGACATTATTATGATTTTAGGCAACTTCTCTGCTAATGGGTGGGGTTGTGTCCCTCTCTTGCTTGTTGTTTGGCATAGGGTGTCCAGAACTCTAGCTTGCTGGTAATTGAATGGAGCTGGGCCTTGGCATTTAGATGGAGATCTCTGGGAGATTTTCACCATTTGACATTATATGAAGCTGGGAGGTCTCTGGTGGACCAATGTGCTAAACTTGGCTCTCTCACCTCAGAGGCACAGGCCTGATTCCCAGCCAGAGTACCAAAACCCTGTCATCCATGTGGCTCAGAATAAAAGTGAGAAAAAAAGAAAGAAAGAAAAATAAAATAAAATAAATTTATTAAAATAAAAATAATTTTAAAAAATTTAAAATATATTAAAAAAAAAGAAAGAAAGAAGAAAAAAGAGAGCAACCAAACCAAAAATGAAATCCACCAATGATAACAGGTGCTAAAAATTATACTTAAAAAAAAAAATTGAACCTTTGGACAAATGATAAAAGCAAAGCTATAAAGACAAAATAACACACAGAATCATACACTCACAAAAAGAGAAAAAGGAACAATATCTATATATATTTGCTCCCAAAGTCCACTGCCTAAATTTCAGATGATTGTCTATTCAAATATTCCACATTTGCAGGGTACATCAAGTTGTTTGTGAGATTTAATCTGCTGCTCTTGAGGTTGCTGGGAGAAATTTTGCTTTCTCTTCTTTGTTCACACAGCTCCTGTTGTTCAGCTTTGTATTTGGCCCAGCCTCTGCGTATAGGTGGCCTGAGGGAATTTGCTCTTTGCTCAGACAGGACAGGGTTAAAATAGCAGCTGATTAGGGGCTCTGTCTCACTTAGGCTGGGGGCCAGGAGGGTTACAGAATACGGGGAAAGCCTGCAGCGACAGAGGCTGGTGTGATGTTGCAACAGTCAGAGTCACACCATGTGTTCTCCTCAGGAAGTTGTCCCTGGATCACAAGACCCTGGCTGTGGTGGGCTGCACAGGTTCCTGGGAGGGTAGGTGTGGATAGTGACCCGTGCTTCCACACAGGCTTCTTGATGGCTGCAACAGCAGCCTTAGCGTCTCATGCCCCTCTCTTGTGTCAGCTCTGATAGCTGCGGCTTCCTCCCATCTCTGGAACTCTTTGGGCAGTGCTCTTAATCCCCTCTCCCTCATGCACTGCCAAACAATGGTCTCTTGCCTCTTCAGCAGTTCCAGACTTTTTCCCGGGCTCCCTCCTGTCCAGCTGTCATGCACTAAGCCCCTTCAGGCTGTGTTCACACACCCAACCCCAGTCCTCTCCTTGGGATCTGACCCCTGAAGCCGGAGCAGCAGCTCCCAGGTCCCACCCGCCCTGGTGGATGAGCAGAGAAGCCTCTTGGGCTGGTGAGTGCTGGCCAGCACTGATCTTCTGTGTGAGAATCTCTCTGCTTTTTTCTCCAAACCCTTGTATCTCTGCTATCCTCCGTGGTTTCCAAGCTTCCCCACACCGCCACACACCATCTCCAACCATGAGGCAGCTTCCTAGTGTGTGGAAACTTTTCCTCCTTCACAGCTCCCTCCCACTGGTGCAGGTCCCTCCCCTATTCTTTTATCTCTGATTTTTCTTTGTCCTACGCAGGTACATGAGGAGTTTCTTGCCTTTTTGGAAGTCTGAGCTCTGCCAGCATTTGGGGGGGGGGCAGTTTCTATAGAGTTTTTTCCACATGTAGATGTATTTCTGATGTAATTGTGGGGAGGAAGGTGATCTCCATGTCTTACTCTTCTGCCATCTTGAAGCTCCTCTTTTTTAATTTTTAAAAACATTTCTTTACTTTAATAACTTTAATTATTTTATTTTATTCTTTTCTTACCTCTTTCTTTTTCTGTCTTTTCTTCTGAGCTGTGTTGCTGACAGGATCTTGGAGCTCTGGCCGGGTGTCAGGTCTGAGCCTCTGAGATGGGAGAGCCAAATTCACAAAGCTGGAGCACCAGAGACATCACAGCTCTGCCTAATATCAAACGGTGAGAGATCTCCCAGAGATCTCCATCTCAATGCTAAGAAACAGCTCCACTAAACACCAGCAAGTTAGAGTTCTGGACACACTATGTCAAACAACTAACAAGACAGGAACACAACCCCACCCATTAGCAGAGAGGTTGCCTAAAATCATACTAAGTTCATAGACACCTGAAAACACACAACAAGACACAGACCTGCCCAACCAAAAGACAAGATCCAGCTCAACCACCAGGACACATGCAAAAGTCCTCTCCATAATACATCTACACAACACAGAAACCAACCTTACACACTGTGGGCAGACACCAAAACCAAAAAGAAATACAAACCTGCAGCCTGGGAAAAGGAGACCCCAAACACAGTAAGCAAAATGAGAAGACAGAGAAATACACAGCAGATGAAGGAGCAAACTGAAAACCCACCAGACCAAAGAAATGAAGAGGAAATAGGCAGTCCACCTGGAAAAGAATTCAGAGTAATGATAGTAAAGATGATCCAAAATCTTGGAAATAGAATGGAGAAAATACAAGAAATGTTTAACAAGGAACTAGAAGAACTAAAGTACAATGAAACAGTGATAAACAGCACAATAAATGAAATTAAAAATTCTCTAGGAGGAATCAATAGCAGAATAACTGAGGCAGAAAAATGGATAAATGACCTAAAAGATAAAATAGTGGAAATAAGTACCTCAGAGTTGAATAAGGAAAAAAGAATGAAAAGAATTGAGGGCAGTATCAGGCACTTCTGGGACAATATTTAATTACTATCATTTGAATTATAAGGGTCCCAGAAGAAGAAGAGAAAAAAAGGTACTGAGAAAATATTTGAAGAGATTATAGGTGAAAACTTCCCTAATATGGGAAAGGAAATAGTTAGTCGAATCCAGGAAGCACAGAGAGCCCCATACAGGATAAATCCAAGGAGAAACTTGGCAAGACATATATTAATCAAATTATCAAAAATTAAATACAAAGCAAGGGAAAAACAACAAATAACATACAAGGGAATGCCCATAAAGTTAACAGATGATTTTTCAGCAGAAACTCTGCAAGTCAGAAGGGTGTGGCAGGCCACATTTAGAGTGATGAAAGGGAAAAACCTACAACCAAGATTACTCTATCCAGCAAGGAACTCATTCAGATTTGATGGAGAAAATAAAACATTTACAGACAAGCAAAAGCTAAGAGAATTCAGCATCACCAAACTAGCTTTACAATGAATGCTAAAGGAATTTCCCTAGGCAGGAAACACAAGGGAAGGAAAAGAACTACCAAAACAAACCCGAAACAATTAAGAAAATGGTAATAAGAACATACATATTGATAATTACCTTAAATATAAATTGATTAATTGGTCCAACCAAAAGATATAGACTGGCTGAATGTTTACAGAAGCAAGACCCATATACATGCTGTCTACAAGAGACCCACTTCAGACCTACAGACACATACAGACTGAAAGTGAGGGGATGGCAAAAGATATTCCATGAAAATGGAAATCAAAAGAAAGTTGGAGTAGCAATTCCCATATCAGAGAAAGTAGACTTTAAAATAAAGACTATTGCAAGAGACAGAGTAGGATACTACATAATGATAAAGACATCAATCCAAGAAGATATAATACTGTAAATATTTATGCACCCAACATAGGAGCACCTCAAGACATAAGTCAAACGATGACAACCATAAAATGGGAAATCACAGTAACACAATAATAGTCAGGGATTTTAACACTCCACTTTCACCAACTGACACATCATCCAAAAGAAAATAAATAAGGAAACACAGCTTTAAATTATATATTAAACAAGGTGGACTTAATTGATATTTATAGGACATTCCATCCAAAAACAACAGAATACACTTTCTTCTCAAGTGCTCATGGAACATTCTCCAAGATAGGTTATATCTTGGGTCACATTCAAGCCTTGGTAAATTTAAGAAAATTGAAAAAGTATGAAATATCTTTTCCTACCACAACACTATGAGACTTGATATCAATTACAGGAAAACACTGTAAAAAGTACAAACATGTAGAGGCTAAACAATACAATACTATATAATCAAGAGATCACTGAAGAAATCAGAGGAAATCAAAAACTACCTGGAAACAAATGACAAAGAAAACACAATGACCCAGAGCCTATGGGATGCAGCAAAAGAATTTATAAGAGGGAATTTTATAGCAATACAATCCTACCTCAGGAATCAAGAAACATCTCAAATCACAACCTTACCTTACACCTAAAGCAATTAGAGAAAGAAAAACAGAAGACCCACAAAGTTAGCAGAAGGAAAGAAATCATAAAGGTCAGATCAGAAATAAATGAAAAAGAAATGAAAGAAACAATAGCAAAGATCAATAAAACTAAAAACTGGTTCTTTGAGAAGATAAACAAAATTGATAAACCATTAGCCAGATTCATCAAGAAAAATAGGTAAAAGTTTCAAAACAATAGAATTAGAAATGAAAAAGGAGAAGTAACAACTGCCGCTGCAGAAATACAAAGGATCGTGAGACATTACTACAAGCATGTATATGCCAATAAAGTGGACAACCTAGAAGAAATGGACAAATTCTGAGAAAAGCAAAACCTGAGTCTGAACCAGGGAGAAACAGAAAATATAAACAGAACAATCACAAGCATTGAAATTGAGACTGTGATTAAAACTCTTCCAACAAACAAAAGCCCAAGACTACATGGCTTCTCAGGTGAATTCTATCAAATATTTAGAGAAGAGCTTATCAAACTCTTCTAAAATATAGCAGAGGGAGGAACACTCCCAAACTCAATCTACCAGGCCACCATCACCCTGATACCAAAACCAGACAAAGATGTCAGAAAGAAAGAAAACTACAGGCCAATATCACTGATGAACATAGATGCAACAATCCTCAACAAAATACTAGCAAACAGAATCCCATAGCACATTACATGGATTATACACCATGATCAAGTGGGGTTTATCCTAGGAATGCAAGGATTCTTCAATATAAGCCAATCAATCAATGTGATACACCATATTAACAAATTGAGGGAGAAAAAACATATTATTATCTCAATAGATTCAGAAAAAGCTTCTGGCAAAATTCAACACCAATTTTTGATAAAAATCCTCCATTAAGTAGTCATAGAGGGGACTTACCTCAACATAATAAATGACATATGACAAACCCAGAGCCCACATCATTCTCTACGGTGAAAAACTGAAACCATTTCCAGTAAGATCAAGAACAAGACAAGGTTGCCCACTCTCACCACTATTACTCAACATAGTTTTGAAAGTTTTAGCCATAGCAATCAGAGAAGAAAAAAAGATTAAAGGAATCCAAATTGGAAAACAAGAAGTAAAACTGTCACTGTTTGCGGATTACATGATACTATACATAGAGAATCCTAATGATGTTACCAGAAAACTACTAGAGCAAATCAATAAATTTGGTAAAGTATCAGGATATGGAATTAGTGAACAGAAGTCTCTTGCATTCCTATACACTAACAATGAAAAATCCGAAGAAGAAATTAAGGATACTATCTGATTTACCATAGCAACAAAAAGATTAAAATACCTAGGAATAAACCTATTTAAGGACGCAAAAGACCCCTACTCAGAAAAAACTAAAACACTGATGAACAAAATCAAAGATGACATAAATAACAAGTGGAGAAATATACTACATTCTTGAATTGGAAGAATCAACATTGTGAAAATGAATATATTACCCAAAGCAATCTACAGATTTAATGCAATCCCTATCAAAATACAAATGGCATTTTTCCATGTTCCAAATAGAACAAAAATTTTCACAATTTGTTTGGAAACACAAAAGACCCTGAGTAGCCAACACAATCTTGAGAAAGAAAAATGGAGCTGGAAGAATCAGGCTCCTGGACTTCAGACTATACTACAAAGCTACAATAATCAAGACAGTTTGGTACTGGTACAAAAACAGAAATATAGCTCAGTGGAGCAGGATAGAAAGCCCAGAGATAAACCCATACACATATGATAACTTTATTTTTGATAAAGGAGGCAATAATATGCAATGGAATAAAGACAACTTCTGCAGTAAGTAGTTCTGGGAAAACTGGACAACTAAATGTAAAAGAATGAAATTAAAACAGTCCCTAACACCTCACACAAAAATAAACTCTAAATGGATTAAAGACCTAAATGTAAGACCAGACACTATAAAACTCTTAAAGGAAAACATAGGCAGAACCCTCTATTACATAAATCACAGCAAGATCCTTTTTGACCCACCTCCTGGAGAAATGGAAATAAAAACATAAACAAATTAGACCTAATGAAACTTAAAAGCTTTTGCACAGCAAAAGAAACCATAAACAAGACAAAAAGACATCCCTCAGAATGGGAGAAAATATTTGTAAATGAAGCAACTGACAAAGGATTAATCTCCAAAATATACAAGTAGCTCATGCAACTCAAAATCAAAAAAACAAAAAAAAATAGGGCTTCCCTGGTGGTGCATTGGTTGAGAGTCCTCCTGCCAATGCAGGGGACATGGGTTTGTGCCCCAGTCTGGGAAGATTTCACATGCCTTGGAGTGGCTGGGCCCGTGAACCATAGCCACTGAGCCTGTGCATCTGGAGCCTGTGCTCTGCAACGGGAAGAGGCCACAACAGAGAGAGGTCCACGTACGGCAAAAAATAAAAAATAAAAATAATACAAAACCAAAACCAAAACAAAACAAAACAAAAAAACAAAGAATCAAATCCAAAAGTGAGCAGAAGACCTAAATAGACATTTCTTCAAAGAAGATATACAGATTGCCAACAAACACATGAAAGAATGCTCAGCATCACTAATCATTAGAGAAACACAGATCAAAGCTACAATGAGGTTTCACCTCATACATGTCAGAATGGTCATCATCAAAAAATCTACAAACAATAAATGCTGGATAGGGTGTGGAGAAAAGGGAACACTCTTGCAATGTTGGTGGAAATGTAAATTGATACAGCCACTATGGAGAACAGTATGGAGGTTCCTTAAAAAACTAAAAATAGAACTACCGTATGACCCAGCAATCCCACTATTGGGTATATACCCTGAGAAAACCATAATTCTAAAAGACTCATGTACCAAAATGTTCACTGCAGCTCTATTTACAATAGCCAGGACATGGAAGCAATGTAAGTGTCCATCGAGAGATGAATGGATACAGAAGATGTGGCACATATATACAATGGAATATTACTGAGCCATAAAAACAAACAAAATTGAGTTATTTGTAGTGAGGTGGATGGACGTAGAGACTGTCATACAGAGTGAAGTAAGTCAGAAAGAGAAGAACCAATACCATATGCTAACACATATATATGGAATCAAAAAAAAAAAAAAGAAAATGGTTCTGAAGAACCTATGTGCAGGGCATGAATAAAGATGCAGACATAGAAAATGGTACATGGGGAGAGGGAAGGGTAAGCTGGGATGAAGTGAAAGAGTGGCATGGACATATATACATTACCAAATGTAAAATAGATAGGTAGTGGGAAGCAGCCACATAACACAGGAAATCAGCTTTGCTCTTTGTGTCCATCTAGAGGTGTGGGATAGGAAGGGTGAGAGGGAGACACAAGAGGGAAGAGATATATATATATATATATATATATATATATATATATATATATACCTGATACACTTTCTTATAAAGCAGAAACTAACACACAATTGTAAAGCAATTATACTCTAATAGAGATGTTAATAAATAAATAAATAAATAAATAATAAAATGCTTAAAAAAACAATTAAAGTGTTAATAATTTAAATGATATTTAACAAAACTTATGGAGGAAAAAAATAGTACAACATAAAAATGACCACTGTCAGGAATCAAAAGTAAAACTTTGGGCTTCTCTGGTGGCACAGTGGTTGAGAGTTCACCTGCCAATGCAGGGGACATGGGTTCATGCCCCAGTCCGGCAGGATCCCACATGCCACAGAGTGGCTGGGCCCATGAGCCACGGCCACTGAACCTGCATGTACGGAGCCTGTGCTCCACAATGGGAGAGGCCACAACAGTGAGAGGCCCGCGTACCACAAAAAAATTTAAAAAATTTTTAAAAAAAGTAAAATCTTCAACAGAAAGTATAGACTTTAAATAGGTAATAAGAGACTGTTATGAATAACTTTAAGCTAATGATTTTGATTAGGTTTAATTTTTGTTCAAATGGAAAAAACTCATTGAAACAATTTACTAAAACTGACACAAGGAAAGAGAAAATCTGAATATTTATTAATTGCCTTGAGTTTATTTTTAGAACATGTCCAACAAGAAAACCCATATCCTAGGCAGGTTAAATAGTAAACTCTTCCAAAGACTTAAGGAATATAATAGTTGTCAAGAATAAAGAAAACTAAAGACAATTTCACCTTGTTTTATGAGACTTATCATAAGATTCACACCAAAGCATGGTAAGGTTTTTAAGAGGAAACAAAATTGTATACCAGTGTTTCTCATTAACATTTGTGTTATTCAACAAAACAATAGCAAATAAAATTCTTTAATATATAAAACTGATAACAGAATTTCATGGCTTTAATCAGGAAAGTGATCATCATTTAACATAGGAAAATATATACTGTGATTCACCACATTAATCTAAAAAGAATTATTATATATGATCATCTAGATGTACACTGAGCACATGTTAAAAAGATTCAAGTCATTCATGCAAAAAATTAGTAAACTATGAATAGAAAAGAATTTCCTTAATCTGATGTAGAGTATTTACAAAAACTCCAAATAAATCATACTTAATGGTGAATGATTGAATATATTTGCCTTAATGTGAAGAAGATGCCTGCCATAATTACTTCTCTTCAACATTGTACTGGAGTTCCTAACATGTGTAGTAAGTGGCTACCAAGGGCTTCGCTCTCTCTTGCCTGCCCACACTGGGTCTCATGAATTCATCAACTATTTCAGCTGAATTATTTTTCAGTGTTTGGTTTAGCCTGCCTCAAGTGAACGAATCCTGCACTCACCAGTTTTTCTCCAGATTTGGAGTTGGTTAGTTATCCTGATACCTCAGTTATTTGATGGTTTCACAAAAAGTTGTAAACTTGCATTTTGTTTATCTCTTTTTGTTCTAAGTTTGGGAGTGATGGCCTTTTCAGCTCTCTAGATCCCCACACAGAAATGAGGCTTACAAAGCATTTATTAGGACATTCTATTCAATATGACAGTGAGTGTATAAAAAGATGCTCTATATCAATGTCTTTTGAGCATTAACATGTATATGAATCAACTGGGGATCTTTTAAAAACATAGATTAGGTTTAATTTTTGTTCAAATGGAAAAAACTCATTGAAACAATTTACTAAAACTGACACAAGGAAAGAGAAAATCTGAATATTTATTAATTGCCTTGAGTTTATTTTTAGAACATGTCCAACAAGAAAACCCATATCCTAGGCAGGTTAAATAGTAAACTCTTCCAAAGACTTAAGGAATATAATAGTTGTCAAGAATAAAGAAAACTAAAGACAATTTCACCTTGTTTTATGAGACTTATCATAAGATTCACACCAAAGCATGGTAAGGTTTTTAAGAGGAAACAAAATTGTATACCAGTGTTTCTCATTAACATTTGTGTTATTCAACAAAACAATAGCAAATAAAATTCTTTAATATATAAAACTGATAACAGAATTTCATGGCTTTAATCAGGAAAGTGATCATCATTTAACATAGGAAAATATATACTGTGATTCACCACATTAATCTAAAAAGAATTATTATATATGATCATCTAGATGTACACTGAGCACATGTTAAAAAGATTCAAGTCATTCATGCAAAAAATTAGTAAACTATGAATAGAAAAGAATTTCCTTAATCTGATGTAGAGTATTTACAAAAACTCCAAATAAATCATACTTAATGGTGAATGATTGAATATATTTGCCTTAATGTGAAGAAGATGCCTGCCATAATTACTTCTCTTCAACATTGTACTGGAGTTCCTAACATGTGTAGTAAGTGGCTACCAAGGGCTTCGCTCTCTCTTGCCTGCCCACACTGGGTCTCATGAATTCATCAACTATTTCAGCTGAATTATTTTTCAGTGTTTGGTTTAGCCTGCCTCAAGTGAACGAATCCTGCACTCACCAGTTTTTCTCCAGATTTGGAGTTGGTTAGTTATCCTGATACCTCAGTTATTTGATGGTTTCACAAAAAGTTGTAAACTTGCATTTTGTTTATCTCTTTTTGTTCTAAGTTTGGGAGTGATGGCCTTTTCAGCTCTCTAGATCCCCACACAGAAATGAGGCTTACAAAGCATTTATTAGGACATTCTATTCAATATGACAGTGAGTGTATAAAAAGATGCTCTATATCAATGTCTTTTGAGCATTAACATGTATATGAATCAACTGGGGATCTTTTAAAAACATATATTCTGGGGCCTCCCTGGTGGCGCAGTGGTTGAGAGTCCGCCTGCCGATGCAGGGGATACGGGTTCGTGCCCCGGTCTGGGAGGATCCCACATGCCGCGTAGCGGCTGGGCCCGTGAGCCGCGTAGCGGCTGGGCCTGTGAGCCGTGGCCGCTGAGCTTGCGCGTCCGGCAACGGGAAAGGCCATGACAGTGAGAGGCCCACATATCACAAAAAAAAAAAAAAAACAAAAAACATATATTCTGATTTAATAGACTAGGATGAGACCTGAGATTCTAAATTTCTAACAAGCTCCCAGGTGATGTAGATGCTGTTGCTTGCTGGGGCACACTTTTGTTAGCTATGCTCTACAACACTATTCATCAAGGAAATGTAAATTAAAACTACAAATTGACTGTATTCCAAACCCACTAGAATGGCTAAAAAATGACAGTACCAGATATTGACAAGGATGTGTAGCAACAGGAACTCTCATATACCATTGGTAGGAGAAAATAATCACTTCGTTGCATATTTTTTCAAAATCCACTAAAGCCAAACATGTACATATTTAATAATCCAGTAGTTTCAGTCTTAGGTGTATACTCAAAAAAGCTGAAGTATGTATGCTTACCAAAGTATACACTGTATACAAGAATGTTAATAACAACACCATTGTATTAGCCCTAAACTGGCATAACACAAATGTTCTTCCAAAGCAGAAAGCAACATAAATTGTGATATACTCACACAATGAGCTATTCTATAGCGATGGAGTTGAACTTAAATACAACTAACCAGAACAGTAGACAAAACAACCTAGAAGATTATATGCATATGATTCCATGTCTATCAAGTTAAAAAATGGTGAAACTAATCCATGGTGTTAGAAATCATGATAATGATCATCCTGAAAAGGGGAGGTTGTGCCTTGCTTCCAAGGGGGTACAAGTTGGACTTTTGGGTTACTAGTAATTTTATGTTTCTGATCTGGGAGTTGGCTACATTCTTCTGGTTTGTTTGATGGCCTTTGCTTTGTGAAAATTCATCCAGCTGAACACATTTGAGTTGTATCTTTCTCTGAAATTATTTTAAGTATATTTACTTAAAATTTTACTTAAAGATTTCCCAATTACTGATAGCTATGAAAACTGTTGTAAATCACGCTAAAGAAAAGGGAATGGAGCCTTAAAGAGGAATACCCCTGAGTGCATAAAGCAGGGTTAGAATATGTGATTTTCAGTTTTTCTCTCTCCTCTGGAAATGCAGTTTTCAAGATAGGTAAGTTTTTTAATTTATTGCTACATGCTCTTCTGAATTCTTAAATTATCATCTTTATTAGGGATTTTAATGGTATTTGGTTCAATTTCTATAGCATTTCACACATTTGAAGTATGTTCTTTTATATCATTTATATATTTAAACTTTACAACCAATCTGTAGGGGAAAGGTCATTTATATGTTTTACTGGTTTGAAATTCTCCTTCCTCTTGCAGACTGAGGTTCTTTTTCTACAGGAGAGAAACAGGAAAAGAGTTGAAGCAGAGTTGCATGCCCTTCTTCTAGCAATTGCTCTTCTTTTCCCACAGGCCTGCACTTTGAGGGGATCTTTCTGTAGACCCTCACTTGTCTTCCCCTTGAGAGTGAATATTAAGACCATATTCTAATCGCTTTCTAAATGTTGGCTCTTACAGCCTCTGAGAATAGCTCAGAAAAGACTAGAAAATTAGCAAAGTAATCATTGCCACGATTTAAGAATAATATTTATGAACTTTTAAATATATGTAAAGAGCTAATGAAATGTTAAAGCAGTGTGACCCTATATTCCCAGGGACAGTTCACATCTATTCTGGAAAGATAAACATCCTGTCTATCCCTCCAAACATCCACAGAGACCTTCTTTTCAAAGACACAACATAATCTTTGTGTCACAGTAACTATTGAACAGAACGTTTCTTCTATCTAGAACGTCCTTGATACTCTCTTTTCCTTAGCTATGTCTCACCCATTCTTCAATTTGCTGCTTAAATACTATCCCAGTCTGTCATCTGTGTAAACTCTGAGTAGAATACTTTACTATTTTCCCTCATGCAGTATTTCTGGGTCCAGCAGTGTATCTGAGGTATAGTAAGTATACAATTAACTTTTTGAATGAATGAAAGGACCCTGAATAGCCAAAACAATCTTGAGAAGGAAAAACGGAGCTGGAGGAATCTGTTTTTCAGTCAGGATCTGAATCCCTGCTATCAGACTATACTACAAAGCTACAGTAATCAAAACTGGAACAAAAAAAGAAATATAGATCCATGGAACAGGATAGAAAGTCCAGAAATAAAACAACACACCTATGGTCAATTAATCTGTGACAAAGGAGGCAAGAATATACAATGAAGAAAAGATACTCTCTTCAATAAGTGGTGCTGGGAAAACTGGACAGCTACATGTAAAAGAATGAAAGTAAAACATACTCTAACACTGCATACAAAAATGAACTCAAAAAGGATTCAAGACCTAAATGTAAGACTGGATACTATAAAACTATTAGAGGAAAACATAGGTGGAACACTCTTTGACATATATCACAGCCATATTTGTTTGTATCATCTCCTAGAGTAATGGAAATAAAAATAAATATTTGGGACCTAATTAAACTTAAAGCTTTTGCACAGAAAGGAAACCATAAGCAAATCAAGAAGACAACCTACAGAATTGGAGAAAATATTTGCAAATGATGTAATAGACAAGGGATTAATTTTCAAAATATACAAACATCTCATACAGCTCAATATCAGAAAAAAACAAACAACCCAATCAAAAAATGGGAAGAAGATCTAAATAGACATTTGTCCAAAGAAGATACACAGTTGGCCAACAGGCACATGGAAAAATGTTCAACATGGCTAATTATTAGAGAAATACAAATCCAAACTTCAATGAGGCATCATCTCACTCCATTCAGAATGTCCACCATCAAAAAGTCTACAAATAATAAATCCTGGAGAGTATGTGGAGAAAAAAGAACCTTCCTACACTGTTGGTGGCAATGTAAATTGGTAGAGCCACTACGGAGAACAGTATTGAGGTTCCTTAAAAAACTAAAAATAGAGTTACCATATGATCCTGCAATCCTGGGCTTATATCTGGAGAAAACTATAATTCAAAAAGATACTGATACATGCACCATAATGTTGACTGCAGCACTATTTAAAATAGCCAAGACATGGAAGCAACCTAAATGTCCATCAGCAAATGAATGGATCAAGAAGATGTGGTGTGTGTATATATCTATATCTATATCTATATCTATATATATATATATATATATAAAATGGAATATTACTCAGCCATAAAAACAGAATGAAATAATGTCATTTGCAGTAACATGGATGGACCTGGAGATTATCATACTGAGTGAAGTAAGTCATAGAAAAACAAATATCATATGTTATTGCTTATATGTGGAATCTAAAAAAAAAAAAAAGATACAAGTGAACTTATTAACAAAACAGAAATAGACCTACAGACATAGAAAACAAATTTATTGTTACCAAAGAGGAAAGATGCGGAGAGAGGTAAATTAGATAGTTGGGATTAACATATACACACTACTATATATAAAATAAGTAACCAACAAGGACCTACTCTATAGCACAGGGTATTATACTCAGAATTTTGTAATAACCTATAAGGTAAAAGAATCTGAAAAAGAATATATATATATATCTGAATCACTGTACTATATACCTGAAAGTAATATGAAGTAAATCAACTATACCTCAATTTAAAAAGTAATGACTCATCTTTTCTGAATTTCCAAATTTCTAGAATATTATTTGGCTGCAATTAGTCAGAAAATAAAACATTAAAAAGTCAAACTTGCCAAGAACTTGAAGAAATGCTAAATTATTAGCTAATAAAGGCGTTTTTAGGATAAAAAAAATTCTTCAGTGAGGCAAGGTAAACTTCTAACTTGATATATGCTATATGGATCTTGGAAAATAGCATGTATATCCTGAGCAATTAAAAATTATGACATAAAAATCAAGTCAGAGAAAGGATTCTTTCAGCTTACTTATCTGAAAATGTTGGAGTCAAAGGAAAGGGTTGAAGTGGATTGTGTGGGTTCAGCTTTGTTAGTGTTATATACTACCTGAGAATTTTGTAAGGGGTTAGTTTCCCCTTATAAAGGAAAGAAAATTATTAAACAAAAGTGGGGAGCTGTCCAGTGGGGAGACAATTACTAGCTTCCACTAAAAAGTAATTAGCATGCTTACATGTTTTGTTTATTTGGGAATATAATTTTATTAATCAAATATAAGCCATAATGGTGGCTACCTGGTGAGTTGTAAAGGTATACACCTTGCTGAATAGTAATTTGGAGTCCATTAACTTCTAAAACTGTCAGGCAGAAGCTTCATGATGCGTTTGCAGGAATATACTCAAAATGGAAGCATCAGCACATTAATGAAAGAGTTTGAGAAGAGTTGGCTTCAACTCTGTTGAAGGTCATCGAGAAAGGGTGGAAAGCCCAGCAGAGTCATCCCCAAACCACTTCAGTTCACTATTAAGAGGAAGTGATCAGTGTCAATAAATCTTGCAGAGCCAGGAGAAAACAGTCACACATAGCTATTAGAAGAAATAATCTTAATTCCAAGACTGCATTTTGCTGCATAGCTTCCAAGGGAGAAGTGTCACTGCCTTTAGGAGAAGGATAGTTTGCATGGATTCTTTCAATTACTATCAAGATTTTATTTTAGAAGATACTGAAGTTACTTTCAGAATATGAATACATGAATATTAAATTTCTCAAGTTTTTAAAATTATTTTTGAATTCATACAGCAAAGGCACATTATTT
>NW_006787746.1:1247540-1312265 GCF_000442215.2 Lipotes vexillifer | reverse complement strand
CTGCTGAGATTTCAAAGTGATATTCTCTAGTAGGGAGAAGGATCTTTATGACCTTTACAACCTTAGACCAGCTAAGTCACAGGTGATAATAACAATAATACCTATTTTTTGTTGAGCACTTTGTGTCAGGCATTCTTCAAAGCCCTTTATATATATATATATATATATATATATTGCATTATTTAATCTTCTAAACAACACTATATGTGTCATTTCCAGCCAGATGTAAAAATTGGAGTAAATTCTTGCCAATGGAATGTGAGAGGAAGGGATATGACAGAGCTGTGAAGAAGCAGTGTGCATTCTCCTCTATCACTCTCCCTTTTTGCCAGCTGTTGTGTCAAAGATAGGGCCCTGGGGGATGGGCAGAGCTGTGTCCTGGAAGGAACAAGCTTCCTCAATCATCACAATGAGAACCGTGGTTCATAATTCTGATCCCTGCCTTGGATTACTACATGACTGAAAAAATGGACCTTTATTGAGCTAGAACTCTTACATGTGTAGGCCTGTTTGTTTGGCATTTTAGACTACTCTCATACTAAAAGACACTATTATTAACCCTGTATCATGGTGGAGGAAACTGAAGCATAGAGTTTTTAAAGTAAATATTTCAGTTGCTGGTTAGCCAATGAGCTTTGAATCCATGCAGTATGAAACTGAAGGCTGTTTTTAAACTACTTTCCTATGATTACTACCACAGTTCTGAGGGGTGTCTAGCTAAGTGTTTAGCAGATAATAGTGCAACAGTTGCTGATCTAGAGAGAGTGGCTGGAAACAGCAATCAGCCAGTGAGCACATTGTGTAGAAAGAAGTTATTCTTGTTGATTTAGGGAAACAGTTGATGGATGAGAAGTTGGAGGTCATGAGCAATAAAACTGCTCACCAAGGGAAAGACTTCAATCTAAGCCTGATAAGTAAAACTTCTTTTCTTTTTCTCTAACCTTTCCTCCTTGCCCAGTGTATTAAAGCAGTTAGTCACTAAAGGGGGTGGGGGGAATTGGAGACGTTTGTAGAAAGGAAACATTCAATACTCCTCAATTTCTGGAGCCACACACTGCTCTAACAGGGTTGGGGGAAAGAAGAAGAACTTTAAGTTTGAGATAAAAGTTTTTTTTTTAATTTTATGATAAAAAATAAGACAGAATTTAGAACTTAGTCCACTCCATTAACCAAATGTGAGAGCAGAACTTTGAAATAGAAATATCATTAAAGAGAATATAATATGATACAGATTAAAACACAGAGAAAACAGCATCCATGACAACCAAACAGATATTAGGATGACAACCATCTCTGTTCATGTCCTGGCAACCCCGAAGTCTCTGGTAAACTAGGAGAGCTATTCACTCTAATTCCAGTGGGTTGACATTCCTTAAAAAAATATTTATAGCTGTTTTTCACTTTCCAATTCAAAGTCACTAATCTCCATTTTGCCTCATTCTTGACTTATTTTTTCATTCATGTTTTCCTGCTCAGCACCTATCATTAGCCAAACAGAAGCATCACAGGTTCACCAGACATGCTGTTATTACATGACATTATGCCATTATATATATATATTACTATAATTGCTTTACTATGCTGTTTTCGTTTCTGCTGTATAACAAACTGAATCAGTTATATGTATACATCACCTCCCTCTTGCCTCTCCATCCCACCTGCCCTATCACACCCCTCTAGGGGGACGCAGAGCACCGAGCTGATCTCCCTGAGCTATGCAGCTGCTTCCCACTAGCTATCTATTTTACATTTGGTGGTGTATATATATATATCAATGCCACTCTCACTTCATCCCACCTTTCCCTTCCCATTCCCCGTGTCCTCAAGTCCATTTCCTACATCTGCTTCTTTATTCCTGTCCTGCTCCTAGGTTCTTCAGAAACATTTTTCTTTTTTAGATTCCATGTATATGTGTTAGCATATGGTATTTCTTTTTCTCTTTCTGACTTACTTCACTCTGTATGACAGTCTCTAGGTCCATCCACCTCACTAAGAATAACTCAATTTCATTTCTTTTTATGGCTGAGTAAAATTCCATTGTATATATGTGCCACATCTTCTTTATCTGTTCATCTGTTGATGGACACTTAGGTTACTTCTATGTCCTGACTATTGTAAATAGTGCTGCAATGAATATTGTGGTGCATGACTCTTTTTGAATTATGATTTTCTCAGGGTATATGCCCAGTAGTGGGATTGCTGGGTGGTATGGTAGTTCTATTTTTAGTTTTTTAAGGAACCTCCATACTGTTCTCCATAGTGGCTGTATCAATTTACATTGTCACAAACAGTGCAAGAGGGTTCCCTTTTCTCCACACCCTCTCCAGGATTTATTGTTTGTAGATTTTAGATGATGGACATTCTGACCAGTGTGAGGTGATACTTCATTGTAGTTTTGATTTGCATTTCTCTAATGATTAGTGATGTTGAGCATCCTTTCATGTGTTTGTTTGCAATCTGTATATCTTCTTTGGAGAAATGTCTATTTAGGTCTTCTGCCCATTTTTGGATTGGATTTTTTGTTTTTTTGTTATTGACCTGCATGAGCTGCTTGTAAATTTTGGAGATTAATCCTTTGTCAGTTGCTTCATTTGCAAATGTTTTCTCCCATTCTGAGGACTGTCTTTTGGTCTTGTTTATGTTTTCCTTTGCTGTGCAAGAGTTATTAAGTTTCATTAGGTCCCATTTGTTTATTTTTGTTTTTATTTCCATTTCTGTAGGAGGTGGGTTAAAAAGGATCTTGCTGTGATTTATATCACAGAGTGTTCTGCCTATTTTTCCCTGTAACAGTATTATCGTGTCTGGCCTTACATTTAGGTCTTTAATCCAATTTGAGTTTATTTTTGTGTATGGTGTTAGGGAGTGCTCTAATTTCATTCTTTTTCATGTAGCTGTATAGTTTTCCCAGCAACACTTATTGAAGAGGCTGTATTTTCTCCATTGTGTACTCTTGCCTCCTTTGTCAAACATAAGGTGACCATGTGTGTGGGTTTATCTCTGGGCTTTCTATCCTGTTCCATGAATCTATATTTCTATTTTTGTGCCATTACCATACTGTTTTCATTACTGTAGCTTTGTGGTATAATCTGAAGTCAGTGAGCCTGATTCCTACAGCTTCATTTTTCTTTCTCAAGATTGCATTGGCTATTCAGGGTCTTTCCTGTTTCCATACAAATTGTGAAATTTTTTTTTCTAGTTCTGTGAAAAATGCCATTGGTAGTTTGATAGGGATTGCATTGAATCTGTAGATTGCTTTGGGTAGTATAGTCATTTTCATAATGTTGATTCTTCCAATCCAAAAACATGATATATCTCTCCATCTGTTTGTATCAGCTTTAATTTCTTTCATCAGTGTCTTATAGTTTTCTGAATACAGGTCTTTTGTCTCCTTGGGTAACTTTATTCCTAGGTATTTTATTATTTTGTTGCAATGGAAAATGGGAGTGTTTCCTTAATTTCTCATTCAGATTTTTCATCATTAGGGTATAGGAAAGCAAGAGATTTCTGTGCATTAGTTTTGTATCTTCCTACTTTACCAAATTCATTGATTATCTCTAGTAGTTTTTCTGGTAGCATATTTAGGAATCTCTATGTATAGTGTCATGTCATCTGCAAACAGTGACAGTTATACTTCTTCTTTTCCAGTATGGATTCCTTTTATTTCTTTTTCTTCTCTGATTGCTGCAGGTAAAACTTCCAAAACTATGTTGAATAACAGTGGTGAGAATGGGCAACCATGTCTTTCTCCTGATCTTTGTGGAAATGGTTTCATTTTTTAACCATTAAGAATGATGTTGGCTGAGGGTTTGTTATATATGGCCTTTATTATATTAAGGTAATATCCCTTTATGCCTACTTTCTGGAGGGTTTTTATCATAAATGAGTGTTGAATTTTGTTGAAAGCTTTTCTGCATCTATTGAGATGATCATATGGTTTTTATCCTTCAGTTTTTTATTATGGTTTATCACATTGATTTATTTGCATATATTGAAGATTGCTTGCATTCCGGCATAAAAAAAACACTTGATCATGGTGTATGATCCTTTTAATATCCTGTTGGATTCTGTTTGCTAATATTTTGCTGAGGCTTTTTCATCTATGTTTATCAGTGATGTTGGCTTGTAGTTCTCTTTTTTTGTGACATCTTTGGCTGGTTTTTGTATCAGGGTGATGGTGGTCTCGTAGAATGAGTTTGAGAGTGTTCCTCTCTCCACCATATTTTGGAAGAGTTTGAGAAGGGTAGGTGTTAGCTCTTCTCAAAATGTTTGATAGAATTTGCCTGTGAAGCCATCTGGTCCTGGGCTTTTGTTTGTTGGAAGATTTTTAATCACAGTCTCAATTTCAGTGCTTGTGTTTGGTCTGTTTATAGTTTCTATTTCTTCCTGGTTCAGTCTTAGAAGTTTCTGCTTTTGTACGAATGTGTCCATTTCTTCCAGGTTGTCCATTTAAATGGCATATAGATGCTCGTAATAATCTCTTATGATCCTTTGTATTTCTACAGTGACAGTTGTTACTACTCCTTTTTCATTTCTAATTCTATTGTTTTGAGTCTTCTCCCTTTTTTTCATGATGAATCTGGCTAATGGTTTATCAATTTCTTTTAACTTCTCAAAGACCCAGCTTTTAGTTTTATTGATCTTTGCTATTGTTTCCTTTATTTCTTTTTCATTTTTTTCTGATCTGATCTTTATGAGTTCTTTCCTTCTGCTGACTTTGGGGTTTTATGCTCTTCTTTCTCTAATTGCTTTAGGTGTAAGGTTAGGGTGTTTATTTGAGATGTTTCTTATTTTTTGAGGTAGGAGTGTATTGCTATAAACTTCCCTCTTAGAACTGCTTTTGCTGCATTCCATAGGTTCTGGGTCATTGTGTTTTCATTGTCTTGTGTTTCTAAGTATATTTTGATTTCCTCTTTGATTTCTTCAGTGATATCGTGGTTATTCAGTTGCATGTTTTTTAGCCTCCATATGTTTGTATTTTTTACAGATTTTTTCCTGTTATTGATATCTTGTCTCATAGCATTGTGGTCAGAAAAGATACTTGATACAATTTCAATTTTCTTAAATTTACCAAGGCTTGCTTTGTGACCCAAGATATGACCTATCCTGGAGAATGTTCCATGAGCACTTGAGAAGAAAGTGTATTCTGATGTTTTTGGATGGAATGTCCTGTAAATATCAATTAATCCACCTTGTGTAATGTATCATTTAAAACTGCCATTGCTGGGCTTCCCTGGTGGCACAGTGGTTGAGAGTCTGCCTGCCGATGCAGGGGACACGGGTTCGTGCCCTGGTCCGGGAAGATCCCACATGCCGCCGAGCGGCTGGGCCCGTGAGCCGTGGCCGCTGAGCCTGTGCGTCCGGAGCCTGTGCTCCGCAACGGGAGAGGCCACAGCAGTGAGAGGCCCGCGTACCGCAAAAAAAAAAAAAAAAAAAAAAAAAAAAAACTGCCATTGCTTTATTTATTTTCATTTGGATGATCAATGGATGATCTGTCCATTAGTGAAGGTGCGGTGTTCAAGTCCCCAACTATTATTGTGTTACTGTTGATTTCCCGTTTTATGGCTGTAAGCATTTACCTGATGTTTTAAGTGCTGCTATGTTGGGTGTATAAATATTTACAATTGTTATATCTTCTTCTTGGATTGATCCCTTGATCATTCTGTAGTGTTCTTCTTTGTCTCTTGTAATAGTCTTTTTTTTTCTTATTTATTTTTATTTATTTATTTTTTTGTCATACACGGGCCTCTCACTGTTGTGGCCTCTCCCATTGCGGAGCACAAGTTCCGGACGCACAGGCTTAGTGGCCATGTCTCACAGGCCTAGCCGCTCCGTGACATGTGGGATCTTCCTGGACCGGGGCACAAACCCATGTCCCCTGCATCGGCAGGCGGATTCTCAACCACTGTGCCACCAGGGAAGCCCAACAGTCTTTATTTTAAAATCTATAATGTCTGATATGAGAATTACTACACCAGCTTTCTTTTGTTTTCCATTTTCATGGAATATCTTTTCCCATACCCTCACTTTCAGTCTGTAAGTGTCCCTAGGTCTGAAATGGTCTCTTGTAGACAGCATGTATACTTGTCTTGTTTTGTATCCATTCAGCCAGTCTGTCTTTTGGTTGCAACATTTAATCCATTTACATTTAAGGTAGTTATCTATATGTATGGTCCTATACCATTTTCTTAATTGTTTTCAGTTTGTTTTGGTAGGTTTTTTCCTATCCTTGTGTTTCCTGCCTAGAGAAGTTCCTTTAGCATTTGTTATAAGCTGGTTTGGTGGTGCTGAATTCTCCTAGCTTTTGCTTGTCTCTAAAGGTTTTAATTTCTCCACTGAATCTGAGTGAGATCCTTGCTGGGTAGAGTAATCTTGGTTGTAAGTTTTTCCCTTTCATCACTTTAAATATGTCCTGCCACTCCCTTCTGACTTGCATTGTTTCTGCTGAAATATCAGCTGTTAACCTTATGGGGATTCCTTTGTATGTTATTTGTTGCTTTTCCTTTGTTGCTTTTAATATTTTTCATTTTTATTTAATTTTTGAAAGTTTGATTAGTATGTGTCTTGGCGTGTTTCTCATTGGATTTATCTTGTATGGGACTCTCTGTGTTTCCTGGAGTTGGATGACTCTTTCCTTTCCCATATTAGGGAAGTTTTCAACTATAATCTCTTCAAATATTTTCTCAGTCCCTTTGTTTTCCTCTTCTTGTTCTGGGACCCTTATAATTTGCATGTTGGTGTGTTTAATGTTGTCCCAGAGGTTTCTTAGACTGTCCTCAATTCTTTTCATTCTTTTTTCTTTATTCTGCTTTGCAGTAGTTATTTCCACTATTTTATCTTCCAGGTCACTTACCCATTCTTCTACCTCAGTTATTCTGCTATTGATTCCTTCTAGAGTATTTTAATTTCATTTATTGTGTTTTTCATCATTGTTTGTTTGCTCTTTAGTTCTTGTAGGTCCTTGTTAAACGTCTATTTTATTTTCTCCATTCTATTTCCAAGATTTTGTATCATCTATAGTATCATTACACTGGATTCTGTTTTCAGTGAGACTGCCTATTTCCTTTTCATTTGTTTGTTATGGTGTGTTTTTACCTTGCTCCTTCATCTGCTATGTGTTTCTCTGTGTTCTCATTTTGCTTAATTTACTGTGTTTGTTGTCTCCTTTTCACAGGCTGCAGGTTCATTGTTCCCATTGTTTTTGTTTTCTTCCTCCAGTGCGTAAGTTTTGTTCAATGGGTTGTGTAGGCTTCCTGGTGGAGGGGACTGGTGCCTGTGTTCTGGTGGATGAGACTGTGTCTTGTCTTTTTGGTGGGTAGTGTTTTCAGGTGTCTTTGAACTTAGTATGATTTTAAGCAACATCTCTGCTAATGGGTGGGTTTGTGTTCCTGTCTTGTTATTTGTTTGGCATAGGGTGTCCAGCACTGCAGCTTGATGGTTGTTGAGTGTAGTTGGGTCTTCTTGTTTAGGTTGGGATCTCTGTGAGAGCTTTTGCCATTTGATATTACATGGGGCCAGGAGGTCTCTGGTGGACCAATGTCCTGAACTAGCCTATCCCACCTCAGAGGCTGAGGTGTGGCAACTGGTTGGAGCACCAGAACCCTGTAAGCCACTAGGCTCAGAAGAAAAGGGAGAGAAAAATAGAAAGGAAGAAAGAAAAATACTGAATATAATAAAATAAATTTATTAAAATAAAAAAAAATTGAAAATAAAAATGATTTTAAAAACTAATAAAATAAATGAAAGAAATAATAGAGCAACCAAGCCAAAAAATAAATCCACCAATGATAACAAGTGCTAAAAACTATTTTAAAAAAAAAAGACAGGAAGAACCTTAGAACATATAGTAAAACTAAAGCTCTATAGACAAATTCACACAAAGAACCATACACATACACACTCACAAAAAGAGAAAAAGGAAAAAAAAAATATATATATATAAAAGAAAAAGGAAGAGAACAACCAAATCAATACACAAATCACCAAAGATAATAAGCTCTAAATATTAGACTAAAACAAACATAAAACCAGAAACAAATTCGATGCAAAAAGCAGACTCCAAATCTACAGTTGCTCCCAAAGGCCACCCCCTCAATTTTGGGATGATTCATTGTGTATTTAGGTATTCCACAGATGCAGCGTACATCAAGGTGTTTGTTGAGATTTAATCCACTGCTCCTGAGGCTGCTGGGAGAGATTTCTCTTTCTCTTCATTGTTCAGAGAGCACCTGGGGTTCAGCTTTGGATTTGGCCCTGCCTCTTCGTGTAGGTCGCCTGAGGGCATCTGTTCCCCACCCAGACAGGATGGGGTTAAAGTAGCAGCTGATTAGGGGGCTCTGCCTCACTCAGGATGGGAAAGGGAGGGGTACAGAATGCAGGGTGAGTTTGCAGTGTTTGAGGCCAGCATGACATTCAACAGCTTGAGGTGTACCATGTGTTCTCCTGGGGAAGTTGTCCCTGGATCACGGGACCCTGTCAGTGATGGGATGTACAGACTCCTGGTAGGGGACGTGTGATAGTGACTTGTGCTTGCACACAAGCTTCTTGGTGGCTGCAGCAGTAGCCTTAGTGTCTCATGCCTTTCTCTGTTGTCTGTGCTGGTAGCAGTGGCACACAACTTTCTCTGGAGCTCATTTAGGCGGTGCTCTGAATCCCCTCTCCTTGCACACCCTGAAACAGTGGTCCCTTGCTTCTTAGGCAGTCCCAGACTTTTTCCCAGACTCCCTCCAGGCTAGCTGTGGTGCACTAGCCCCCTTCAGTCTCTGTTCATGCAGCCAACCCCAGTCCTCTCCCTAGGGTCTGACTATTGAAGCCAGAGCCTCAGATCCTAGCCCCTGGCTGCTCCAGTGGGTGAGCAGAGAAGCTTCTAGCACTGGTGAGTGCTGGTCGGCGCCAATCCTCAGGACAGAAATCTCTCTGCTTTGCCCTTTGCACCCCTGTTTCTGTGCTCTCCTCCATGTCTCTGAAGCTTCCCCCTGCCTGCCCACCCCCTGTCTCTGCCAGTGAAGGGCCTTCTTAGTGTGTGGAAACATTTCTTCCTTCACAGTTCCCTCCCAGAGGTGCAGGTCCCATCCTTATTATTTTGTCTCTGTATTTCCTTTTCTCATTTGCCCTATGCAGGTATGTGGGGAGTTTCTTGCCTTTTGGGAAGTCCGAGGTCTTCTGCTAGCGTTTAGTAGGTATTCTGTAGGAGTTGTTCCACATGTACATGTATTTTTGATGTATTTGTGGGAAGGAAGGTGATCTCTACATCTTACTCCTCTGCCACCTTGATGGTCCCTCCTGCCATTATATATTAATTTTGATGCTTCCTTTCCCCTACTCAAACATGCTGTTGGTCTCTCAATACTGTCCCATGTTTCAAAGATTAGCTTAAGAATCAAATTCTCTGTTAAACCTTTCTTATCTCCCCAACCCCAGCTTGAGTGGATAGCTCTTTTTTTGTACCCTGTACAGACTTTCATTTCACTAAATGTGACCTATTATTGCCCTTTATGATTTTACATGTATAGATCCTCCTCATCTGATGTGTCTCAATTTGGGATCTGTGGTCCAACTCGTGAAATCTACAAGTGTATTTGCTGTGTGCAGGCTTTCTCTAGTTGTGGTGAGCAGGAGCTACTCTTCATTACAGAGTATGGTCTTCTCATTGCAGTGGCTTCTCTCATTGTGGAGCACAGGCTCTAGAGCCAGTCTCAGTAGTTGTGGCATGTGGGTTTAGTTGCTCCATTACATGTGGAATGTTCCCATATCAGGGCTCAAACCCATGCCCCTGCAATCACAGGTGGATTCTTAACCAGTGAGCCAATAGGGAATCCCTGCAAATGTATTTTTAAAAGTCTGTTTGCTTTGCAAAAATAATGTAAAAAAGTATTTTTATCTGTTTAAGAATAAACCTCTCTTTTACTGTGACAATTTGTAGTTGAAAGATATTTTCTCAGCAAGAAAATGTAATTTCTATGTAATTTGGTGGTTTCATAAATTGTGACTTATGAACTACTTCACTGGTCCTTGGGATTTCTTTTTGCTTAAAAAGGAGCTAAGTCATTAACAGGCACTTAAATTCCAAATGTGATGATCATGGCACTTGTTACTCACTTTTCACTTCTTTATGGTTTTTTATGGAGCTGACATTTCCTGAGTTCTCTTAAGAAAGTGCATTTTAATTTTGAAGTATTCTCTCTCCCTCAGTCATTGGCATTCTAGAGTGGAGAATCCCTGAACTAGTCCATTTGTGAGTTGGACCAGTCATTTAAGCTCAAGAGATTCAGCTTCATTACCTTTCATTGAAGGTGCCAGAACAGAAGGGCTTTAAAGTTCAGTCAAGCTCTAAATAGGTTGCTACAAACAGTGAACCCATAAGCCTACTTGTTTGACTGATATCAATGTTCTGGCCCAGGATTGTGAGGTCATAGGAATAAAATCCCACATATGCTTAATCCCAAAGAAAATATTCCATAGCTAAGATTATGGTGAGAATTTAAAATTAAATGTGAGAGAGTTTATTTTTAGACTAGTGAGAACAGATGAAAAAACCTAGTTCTATTTAAACTAGATATGTAATAACTTATGAAGATTGTAGTAATTACTTACAAATATTTGAATGGCATAAATGCTGGGGGGAATGAACAGTTTATGGAGATGTACATAAAAGAAATAGATTAAATTCAGGGAACATAATTTCTTTATATTAAGAATCATCATTTTAAGAAGGATGTTGATAATTTAATATTGTAGGAGATAAGTTTTTCAAGCAAAGCCTTAATCCTTTAAATTAAAACAAAAAAATATTGAGGGAATTGTACCTGTATAAAAAATTTTATGTTTTGAATTTTAAATTTGTTGACCATTTGTTGAAAGTTAACTGGAGGTTTCCTACCTGGTTTGCTTTTTGAAAAATTAGCTTTGTACAGCCTCTGTAATAACTTATACGGGATGTCTAAAATAAAGAGATTGCTTTTTCTAGTGTACACAGATTAAGTGGACAGTCCTGAATAATTACTACTTTTTGATAATTTAATATAATATTTAGCAGCAAGACCATAATGCTCAGAAATCAGTACAAAATGACTATTTTTTCTTGTTTCTAGTAGTGGCCTTTTCTTTTCTGCTTAGAGAAATTCCTTTAGCCTTTGTTGTAAAGGTGGTCTGGTGGTGCTGAATTCCCTTAGCTTTTGCCTGTCTGTAAAGCTTTAGTTTCTCCATTGAATCTGAAGGAGAGCCTTGATGGGTAAAATATTCTTGGTTGTACATTTTTCCCTTTCACCACTTTAGAATATCACGCCACTCCTTTCTGGCCTGCTGAGTTTCTGCTGAGAAATCAGCTGACAACCTTATCAGGATTCCCTTGTATGTTACTTGTTGCTTTTCCCTTGTTGCTTTTAACATTTTTTTCTTTGTCTTTAATTTTTGTCAATTTGATTATTTGTGTCTTGGTATGTTCCTCCTTGGGTTTATCTTATATGTGTCTCTCTGAACTTCCTGGACTTGGGTGACTCTTTCCTTTCCCATGTTATGGAAGTTTTCAGCTGTCATCTCTTCAAATATTTTCTCACGTCCTTTCTCTCTTCTCCTATTGTACTCCTATAATGAAAATGTTGGTGTGTTTAATGTCCCAGATATCTCTTAGCCTATCTTAATTTCTTTTCTTTTCTTTATTCTGTTCTGCAGCAGTGATTTCCACCATTCTGTCTTCTTATCTGATAAGAAGATAAGTGAAGAGGTCACTTATCTGTTCTTTTACCTCAGTTACTCTGTTATTGATTCCTTCTAGTGTATTTTTGTTTTGTTTTGTTTCAGTTATTGTATCGTTCACCTCTGTTTGTTTGTTCTTTATTTATTCTAGGTCTTTGTTAAACATTTCTTGTATCTTCTCAATCTGTGCCTCCATTCTTTTTCAGAGAACTTGGATCATCTTCACTATCATTACTCTGAATTCTTTTTCTGGTAGATTGCCTATCTCCACTTCACTTAGTTGTTCTTCTGGGGTTTTATCTTGTTTCTTCATCTGGGATTTTATCTTGGTCCTTCATCTGGGATACATTCCTCTGCCATCTCATCTTGTCTAACTTTCTGTGATTGTGTTTTCCATTCAGCAAGCTGAAGTGTTGTAGTTCTTTTTACTTCTGCTGTCTGTCTTCTGGTGGATGAGGCTAAGAGGCTTGTGCAGGTTTCTTGGTGGGAGGGCCTGGTTCCTGCCCAATGGTGGGTGGAGTTGGGTCTTGTCCTTCTGGTTGGCAGGACCATGCTCAGGAAGACTTTTAGCAACCTGTATGCTGATGGGTGGGACTGTGTTCCCACCCTGTTGGTTGTTCGTCCTGAGGCATCGTGTCCCAGCACTGAAACCTACAGGCTGTTGGGTGGGGGAAATGGTGGCCTCCAGGAGGGCTTATGCTAATGAGTACTCACCAGAGCTTCCTCTTCAAATGTCTTTGTCTCCACAGTGTGCCACAACAACCCCCCCTCCACCTCCACAGGAGACCCTGTAATACTAGCTGATAGGTCTGGCCTAGTCTCTTATGAGGTCACTGTTTTTTTGGAGGATCCTGGTGCACACTATACCTTGTGGGAACCCTCTAAGAGTGGTGTTTCTGTTTCCCCCAATCCTGTGAAATTCCTGAGATCAAACCCTGCTGCCTTCAAAGCCAGATTCTCTGGGTGCTCTTCTTTCTATTACCAGAGTCCCAGTCTGGGAAGCCCGATGTGGGGCTCAGGACTTTCACTCCTGTGGGAGAACTTCTGTGGTATAATTATTTTCCAGTTTGTGGGTTTCCCACCAACTAGCTTCTTTGTCTTTTGGTGTAGAGTATCTTTTTTCGTAGGTTCCAGGTTTTTTGTTGTTGATAGTTGTTCAGCAGTTAGTTGTGATATTGGTGTTTTTGTAAGAAGGGGTGAGCTCACATGCTTCTACACCACCATCTTGCTTGTAAGTCTCGAAAAATTATCTTAGAATATAACATTAATACAGTGGAATACAAAGTCCAATGTACTGTATGTTCCAGTTTTGTAATAAATTCAAGTTTACATCTATATGCACACACATAGAAATACATATGTGAACACACAAGGTTAGGAGGATATACACCAATAATTTAAATGTGGGTAACTGAAGTGATAAAATAAGTGATATTTATTTTATTTTCTATATGCTTAAATAATTTCTAAAATGTTTACAAGTAGTACATACATTATATTTATGAACATAAAACAATAAAATTATTTTAAAATCAAGTTGAGAGGGATCACAGATTCTATTCAATCCATTTCTCTTATTTTATAGTTGAGGGAAGTAATGTGTAATGGCTTGGCCAAGTTGACACAATACATTCAGGCCACAGATGGACTAATTCCACTTTTCTTGCTTCTGATCTAAGGATTTTTCAATTAGTACTCTCTTACAACCTTTTACCTTATTCTGTTGTATCTATATCCTAGGGACTTTTTATATTTCTCTTCGGAGTTGACTTTTACACATGACTTTAAAGCTCTGAAATTTGAATTTATAAATCTGATAGTAAAGCTGTGGAAGTAGAAGGATGCCTAGAGCTGGATTCTGCACAGAATAGCCTAGACATCTCTGGCAGGCAGAGATCAGTACCTGGAATGTCTGAATGGAGCGTCCAAGGCACCTGAAGAGGCCAGAATGGAGAGGACAAAAAGACAGATTTAAAAACTGGCTTCACAATAGATAGCATATGGGAATCTTAAAGGGTGCTGATTCAAGTTGGAAAATTGATAGACCAGAAATAATGGACTTAATTTGGAGTTACATAAAAATCAGTTTAAATAGCAGCAGGGTGGAAAGTTTTTAAGAAGAGCTGGTTTTAAGAACCACCAGGGAACAGAATAATCCAAAAGGCTGTAGAAACAAATAACTAAAATACTTCAGCTTTTGATCAAATCAGAGATTAACAAATATGTTTTAAAAGTGATTTAGGGACACATGAATCACTGAAAATCCTGTTGAAGATAGGAAAAAAAAGAACCAAATAGAGATAGTTGAATCATAAGCTAATCTAAGTCAGTTTTTGAATATTCCTGAATTATATGAATGCCAAATTATTTCCCTAAAAACTGTTTTTGTTCTTTTAAAATATAAGCATACAATTTTTCAAATGTAAAGGAGAGGATATCATAATGAACTTTTGTATATCTACCAACCAGATTTAAAAATTAAATATTAAAAATAAATTTTAGATTTAAAATTCTAGTTTTAAAAATAAAATTCTAGATTTTAAAATAGAAATATTTTTACATATTTACTTGCTTATTATTTATTATTCCTAACCATTTCCAATATGTTTCAGACATCTTGACACTTCACCTCTAAGTACTGTTATCATGCATCTCCTAAAAATAAGCACAGCCAGAAATTTCACAGTAATATCATAAAAACCATCACTTTTATTTTACTAGTTTCTTTTATTGTTTATTTGGTCAGTCCACAATTAATACAACAATTTGGTTACACCCACACTAGAGGAAAACATATTATAATTTCTCTATTCTGTAGTATTTACTCTAGTACTCTGCAGATTATAAATTCTATAAATAAATTATTCACAGGAATGTCAAAGGACCTCTAAGACTGGAAGGCATGTTAGTCCATAATGATGCTGTCATCTACCATGGGTATTGAATGCAACTTTACTACTAACTTTGTAGAACTTGGAATATGACTCTTGTCTTTTTCATCCTGTGTATGTGAAAAACACAGTTCACTGCAGTGACTGGAATATGATGCATCTTTACAAGCTTTGATTATAATGAAAAGTTCTATCACATTATCATTATTTTCTTCTAGCTACTGTGAATGACGTATACATCTTCAGTTTTCACATTTTGCCAATCTGTAATCTGGTTTCCTGGTTGTTGAACTTAACCATTTACCCTAGTTCTAAGGGTGCCTATTAATGACTTTCTGGGACACGTGCTGGAGCCAGCTACAACTGAATAGTTTAAAGTTTGCTGGGGCAGGGGTTCAATTGATTGGATCTTGGAGGCTGCAAGGGTGAAGTACAGGGCCATGGTCTCCCTTTCACCCTTCCCCTCTCTTCCTCCCTCCCTGTCTCCTTCTTTCCTTCTTTCATTCTTCTGTTCTCTATTCTCTTACTTTTTATTAAAAAATTAAAGCTACAAGAAAGCTAAAGAAACATTGAATGACCATAAAGCCTCCATCAAGTTTCCCAAGTGTTTATAATTTGCCACGTTTGTTTTTCTCTTAATATACATGTTCATAGACATCAGTGTACTTTTCTTTGAAAGTTTGGTTCAGACATGTTGAACCTTCCTGAACTGAACACTTAATAACCCATTATGATTCAATTATGACTGTATATTCCTTATCTGGTTACATATTTCAAAGAAATAATTGCACAGGAATAATTTTGGTAGAAATTTTCCTAAATTTCTTGGAAGACAACTTTTCTTGAATTTCTCATAAGGCAAAATTTTTGTGTACATTTTATTAAATCTATAATAAAAAAATAGTAAATATACAAAACAACCAGTATTACATATCTCAGAATAGAAGAATAACAAGCACTAAAGAATAAGATAACACATAAAGTTGATATAATTTCCTTTTTAGCATTACCTTCAAATTTATTTTAATGATAATATATAATCTGGCCTTTCCCCAGACTCAAATCTTGGGCCAGCTCATCATGCAGATCAGCTGATTATCAGGCTCTGACTTAGTGATCTTTAATAGCTTTAGAATGTTCACTCATCTTACATCTCACTCTTTATGGTCATTGATCTTATGGAGTTCTGGCTCTCTAGGGCCTTTGAGTCTCTTGGAATTAGACTAGCACATCAATTTTGCACTAGCATTTCTTTCTAACGATTGCATGTGAAAATTTAGTTACTCTCCAAGGCTGCTATCTATTTTTAAAAGGAACAAAACATATAGGGTCCTTCTAGAAAATATAAAGAATAACTTCACTCTTATACTAATGGACAAAGAAGGAGAGCCTAGAGAGACAAAATGAGGGATAGAAGGACTGGAATGCAAACAAGTGGCTCTTTGGAATACACTTAGGAAAGGTAGAAATGTTTTCTAGACTTGGGATAAAATAAACAAAAAAATATTAAAGCCTAAGGAGAAAGGGGTAGGAAGGAGATAAGGAGGTAGAAGATGACAACAGACATTCTCCAGCAGGCAGGAGCTGAGGGGCTGAGATCCATGAAAACTGGACAATGATTAAGTGGCTCATTGGAAGGAAGAATTAAGACAGTTTGATTTACATTTCACATCAAGATCATTGTTCAAACATGGAAAATGCTCATACACAGATTTATATCTGTCAGAGTTTGATGTGGGCAGATCATAATTAACAATGAGATTGTCTATCAAATTTAGGAGTATCTCTACATATGAAATAGAAGTGAAATTGAACGGAGAATCTACTTGGTAGAAACTTGAGTGGCTTTACTAAGTATTTTATATCTTCTGCTGCCTCTTGGATACCACTATATACTTACTAATGTTGAAGGACTTGAGGGTTAAAATCACAAGGGCCAAACTGTATTGATTTGCCTTTGTCTCTTATTTGACATTCACTTGTAAACTACCTTGGCTTATGCCTAACTTTTCATTCCCATAAGTCTTGTTTTCTCCCATGGACATTAAGCTCCTTGACAACAGTAATTGAATACTGTGTGTCTTTATCTATATTTGCATTATATCCAGAGTGTTCCCTCAATAAATCTTTTCTGAAAGAATAAATTATAATAGAAAATTAAGGGGGCAGGTATTTTTTCAGATACATATAAATCTGAGAGACACTGGAACATGGAAATCTAGTGAATCTCTTGTTGTCTATAGGACACCTTCTTAACTTATTAGCATGGCCCTCCAAAATCTCAGAATGTTTAGCATTCTCTACCTCACCATTCACCCCATATTCTCAAACACTGAATTAGTTGTCATTCCACAATATGCCATAGAATTTATTCTTTCTATGAGATTCCCTCTGGAAAACTTTAGCACCACAATTTTCCTGACACTCAAAATCCTACTTACCTTTCAAGCTCCCTGAAATGTCCATTCCTTCCTTCACACCTCAACATCAAAATTCATCTCTCCTTCATAATGTGTAATCATATGCTTATAGCTATTTTTGTAATTACAGTGTAAATAAGTTAGCTGTTAACTAACTTGGTGGATAAGAGATATCAGTCAGTCTCTGTTTTATTCATGATTTTATCTCACATGCATATTTTCATGACAGGCACTGATAGAAACATCAGTCAGGGCCATTAGGGCTACTACTGTCTCACTTTCCTCCAGTGCAACCATCTCCAGCATTTCCTATAGAAAATTAGAAGAAGACTGCTTGAGAAGAGGAACAGGCATAGAGCTCTTTCAATTTATTCTGGTTTTGATCCTGCAGGGGCAATGTAATACAGTTCCAAAATCACCGTTTATTTTCTTCAGAAAGAGGACTATATTCTTATTGAATGTCCTGCAATGACATGCAGCCTGAAGAGCCAGTCCACTACAAGGTCAGTTTAGTTTAAACACCAAACTTAGGGAATGGCACAAAAGAACTTCACCTCCTGAACCAGTGAGAATTGACAAGACTTAACTGACCTTGAAAGCATTATTTAGTTTCAAAGATATGGATATTTACATTTTAACTGTAGTATTACGTTAGTTATTTTTTTTTTAACAACTTTATTGGAGTATAATTGCTTTACAATGGTGTGTTAGTTTCTGCTTTATAACAAAGTGAATCAGTTACACATATACATATGTTCCCATATCTCTTCCCTCTTGTGTCTCCCTCCCTCCCACCCTCCCTATCCCACCCCGCTAGGTGGTCACAAACCACAGAGCTGATCTCCCTGTGCTATGCGGCTGCTTCCCACTAGCTATCTATTTTATGTTTGGTAGTGTATATATGTCCATGCCACTCTCTCACTTTGTCACAGCTTACCCTTCCCCCTCCCCCTATCCTCAAGTCCATTCTCTAGCAGGTCTGTGTCTTTATTCCCATCTTACCCCTAGGTTCTTCATGACTTTTTTTTTTTCTTAGATTCCATATATATATGTTAGCATATGGTATTTGTTTTTCTCTTTCTGACTTACTTCACTCTGTATTACTCAGCCATAAAAAGAAACAAAATTGAGTTATTTGTAGTGAGATGGATGGACCTAGTCTGTCATATTTTAGTTATTCTTATTGATATTTGCCTTTGCCTATGTTAGTTCCTATTTGTATATATGTATATAAAATATATGCAAATTAATAAGATTTATATTGAGAAATTTACAAGTATTTAAGTATATTTAATGTGCCCTATCAACACATTTTTTTGTTATTTTCACTGCTTGTGTGGAAAATAAATTAAGATCAGCAGGTTTGGTTTTATTCTGACTTAGATTTAGGACTGTTTAATCAACAGTTTGATATCCCAGTGAATTTTTTCCTACTCTACAGACATTTAATATTTTATTGTATTTTTAATCTCTCACTTCCCGAGATTTAAGCTTACACTTGAAAACACTGATGCAAAATAAATTAATAATGGGGCTTCAGAATTTTTGGCACCAAAAAGTTAATCAAGCAGTTTTTAAGGAGTGTACCCATCTCAGAGACAAGATGGATTGATGTTTACTTCCTTACTCCTAGTGATACAAGAAAGTAAGTAAGTTATTTTATCATCACAGAAAGAATTCAGAGATTAGACAGGGAGGTCAAGAAGGTAAAGTGAGGATTTGTTAAGTGATAGTACACTCTCAAAGGGAGAGCGGGCAGATTCAGGTGAGTAGCTGTCCTGAATTTCTTTGCCAGGCAAAGAAACTTCTCTGTGTGGTATATGCAGACCAAAAATAAACAAAAAAAACCAACCAAACAAATTAGTGAAAAATGTGGACTCAACACCATATCAAAATATTTCTCATTTTTTCCCACTGGATTTTTGCAGTTCTCTTCCCTTCACAGCACTATATTTTCTCTTTGTTTGTCTTATAACCCTCTTGGTCATATGGAATAAAACAAGGATTTTACAACTCCATTTCCAATGAACACATAAGAGGTTTTGAATTACATATTTTGTTGTCTTGTGTTTTGCTACCCCCAGTGGGAACTCTTGGGGTTATAAATGGGATAGGGTGATTAGACAATTTCCAGTGGAACTTTATTTTACAGCTCACGGAGGTGTGTAAGGTTAAAATCCATAAAGGCTGTTACAGAGGGCCGAAATTGGGAGGATACTCCTCCGTGATAAAATACACCACTTTAAATGAATTTATATCACCTTCATCTTCCCCGTCATCATCCAAGACACAATCCTGCAATCACTATCTTAGATTTAGAGAGTTTAATTATTATTTACTCCTTTGTTTCATTTTACTAATGAAGGACTAAGGCCCAGAGAAGTAAACTGATTTTCCAAAAATTATAAGCTGTGATAAAGAGATAAGAATTGACTTCAGTTCTCCTGTTACCCTGAATGTTTTTCAAACATCACTCTATTACTCTACTTTACAGCCTCCTTCTTGGAGGGTATAGCCTAGATACCATCTCTCAGATCACTTCCTTTTGTTCACATCTTAAACATCTAGGAATAGGAAGGCAGTATACAAAGAGTATAAGAACATGGACTCCATCTAGAATTCCTGGATTTGAATATTGCCTCTTGGAAAATTACTTAATATCTATGATATCAATTTCCTTTATGTAAAATAGAGATGTAATTAGGGCTCTGAAGAGAAATACATAATAAGATATCTATATATCACTATCTCTATTTCTATCTCTATTACTCTATCTCTCCACCTCTCTCTCTCTCACCTTAGAAATAGATTTATTAAAAAGAACAGGTACACATGAATTTATTAAAGAGAACTGGTACACATGGGTCTGAGAAGTCCCATGATCTGCTGTCTGTAAGCTGTAGACCCAGGAAAACCAGTAGTTTACTTTGAAGGCTTGAGAGCAGGAGAACTGATGGTGTAGGTTTTAGTCTGAGTCTAAACACCTGAGAACCAGGAGCACCAAGAGAAGAAGACCTTTGTGTCAGCTCAACCAGGTAGGCAGAGAATAAATTCAACCTTCTTCCACCATTTTGATCTATTCAGGCCCTCAATGGATTGGATGATACTCATGAACATTCACATTGGGGAGGACCATATGTTTAACTCAGATCATTAATTCAAATTCTAACCTCCCAGAAACACCTTCACAGACACACCCAGAAATAATTTTTTTTTTTTTTAACATTAGCCATCACAACAACCTTCCCTCAAAGCATTTAAAATCTAGCTGGAGAGGGCAAATATATCCAGACAGCAAGGTGACCAATAAGATTTCTGTCTCATATGCATATCTTACATACAACATATGTATAATAAGTGCCATAGGATTTCAGAGATGGGAGACCAGCACTGTAGGCCAGCATGACCTAGAAAGCGCCTGGAAAGGGTGTTATCCTGTTGGCCCTTGAAGGTAGGCAGGAAGTCTTACAGGCACACTACAGGGAAAAGAAATGCCTTCCCTGTTCCAAAGGAGTTCATTGAACCAGAAATTCTTTACTTAATAAAACTTAAGTAAAAAGTTTTTACCCTTAAAATTTTCTTCCTACACCATAATTTCTATTGTGTTTCTCTTAGCAGTGAAATTCACATTATGTGAAGTATTATATATGACGTACTGCAGTTAGCTGTTAGTTTCTGCTTTATAACAAAGTGAATCACTTATACATATACATATGTTCCCATATCTCTTCCCTCTTCATCTCCCTCCCTTCCACCCTCCCTATCCCACCCCTCCAGGCGGTCACAAAGACCGGAGCCGGTATCCCTGTGCCATGTGGCTGCTTCCCACTGGCTATCTACCTTATGTTTGTTAGTATATGTATGTCCATGTCTCTCTCTTTCCTCCCTCTGCTATATTTTGGAAGAGTTTGAGAAGGATAGGTGTTAGCTCTTCTCTAAATGAGAAATAATGTTTAAGTGGCTATCTGGGCATCCTCTGCTACAGCCAAGTTGATACATAAAATTAACCCTCACTAAGATGGTAAGAATTTTAACTACCTTATAGTATTTTCATTAAGATTAAATGAATATATATATATATATATATATATATATATATATACACATACATATAATTAAAAATTGAGCCTGGTACCTATAAATAAAATAAACATAATTTAGATATTACCTATTAATATTAGGAACATATGAACCTATTTGAAGGTACACTTATGCCATCTTAGGGGATATTTTACTTAGACAGTTATCCATCTAGTTCACCTAAGACCAGTGTCTACTTAGTGCAGTCACTATTTGCATAATCGTTTCAGAAACATCCTTCTCTTTGTAGTTTCCCCTTCATATATGAACTTTCCAGGGTAATCTTCAAGATCGTGCAGAAAACAGGCTTTGTTATCAAATTTCTAGGGCCAGTTAAGGTCGTGTCCTCTAAGCCTAATTCTTTGGAGATTCTAAACATTGGGCGTGTGCTGATAATTACAACATTTCAACACATATCTAGAAACAGTATAAATGCAAAATAGTGAAAAGCATTTCTTTTTCTGCTGTGTTGTTACAATTTGGAAAACTGCAAATTTCCTAATTACTGGTAGATGGCAGCCCTGTGCTGCTGGTAAGAAAGAATAAGGACTGAGTTACAGTCAACAGTTTCCTTGATTCTGGACATTATTCAATGAGTAGATTACTATCATAAAAATCCAAAATACAGAACTTTTTAGAGAGCCTGACAAAATATCTTGTTGAAATAGATAATAATATTAAATAATAAATAAAAAAGAGACCATTTTTGCTAGGGTCCAATTTTCATTAAAAAAATTCCAAAATGATAAGGATTTAGAATGAGAAGACATTAGCTTATGTCCTGCGTCCTCCATCTAGTAGCTGCAACTCTATGATGAAGAGTCACCCTGAGCTTAAAATTTATGTAATCTGTAAAATGGAAATAAGAAGTTTTTTTCACAATCTTGTTTATAGGATCAACTTAGTGATTGCTGGAAAGTACTGCTTTTAAGCTTTTTCACCAAGAGTCTTTACTTTCAACACAGAATTAATTCTTACCTGTCAGAGTAGAAATGTAGTCCCAAATAGAGCACAGAAGAAAAATGTAAATGAAGTCTTCCTGTATGGTTTTGAAAATGAATCTTTTCTACTGCAGAGTGTAATCATATTTGTGTAAATGTAAAAGTAAAGGTTTATTTTTATTTTTTTAAGATTCAGAAATTAATACAACATTGTAAAACAATTATAGTCCAATAAAGATGTTTAAAAAAAAGTAAAGGTTTAAGTGATATCAGTATGTAAATTTCTAAACTTATTTATTAATATATAAAATCCCAGGTTCTGTGTCTTTTTCATAGTGCGCATTCACAAATTGGGTTTTTTTTATTTTATTAATATGCAAGGGCCAGAAACTTTGCAAGACAGATAGTGTTTCACCTTCATAATACCTTTTTAAGTTGTATCAGATCTTCAATTAACATTTAGAAAAACAGTTTTAACAGTGACAAATATTTGCTTAAGGTCCCATGTAAATGGAAGATTCAGAATTTGAACTCAAGTCTTACCTCTGTGGCACAAATGAATTGTAATTTAAGGAAAATTATTTAATATCTCTGAGCTTGCAGTGATTAGCATGACATTTACATAGACTATTTTTCCTGGCCAACTATACCATTGTGTTACAAGTAGAAATTTAGGTAAATAAGACTCTCTACAGCTATGTTGTTACCATTGAATAATGTTGAACAGAAATTTTTTTATTGTAATTTCTCAAACCGTAAGAAAAAAGGCAGTGAGTACTCTCACCTAAACAGAGGGGCTTGATACTCTCTTACTAGGAGATGACTAAGCCGTTCTTTTGAGCTTTGCCACCAATACTCTTTCAGTCTATAAGCAGAAAACATAAATAGGGGAGTTCTGGAAAAGTAGCTCAAAAGCCTAGAGAATATGTTCTTTGGCTGTTGTGCTTCTTTTGCATTCAAATAGGATAGCTTATAGAGACCAGCATTGCTTGTCTGAGAGACTGAAAACATATTCTCAGGTGGATGCTTGCTGAGGTGTAGAAACTCATTGCAATTCAGTGAAAGTCCTTTGAAGAATTTCACATAATGCTGGAAGCACACAGAACATACAATGTAGGTTACACCTAAATACAAAGACTGGTGTCTGTTTATTACCTGAAAAGTTTTGAAGATGGAAGCTAGCTGAATTAGGTTGAACAAACCATATATGACATACATTGTAAAGTAAATATTTTAATTGAATTCAAGATGGAAAGCTATAGATTCTTTTTTTTAATTTTCAGAGAGAGATGGCATGATTTATCTTCAGATTATTCTGGCCACTGCATGGAGATGAATTTATCACATGGAATAAAAACAGGGTGATCTTCAGTAGATTATTGCAGTGAGAGGTGTTTATTGACTTAGGGTGTAGCAATTAAAATTTACATATCTCCCTCTCCCTATTTTTTTTTAACATTTCCTTAGGAATTAGATGAAAATGATCATACATTTTGGTAAAAGTAGCTCCTATAGAGTAAGAATAATCAACAGATATAACAGTCAGGATGGGAAAGTGGGCTCTATTTTATTCCTAATGCGTGAGGTGCTTTTGATTTGAGTGACCTTGATAATGTACATAACTTCCTCACTTTCTACTAACAGAAGAGTAGGCATTTGTCATTGCCTTGGCACTCAGTGCTTGCAAGGAGAGACAGGAAGAGATCCGTGGTTGTCTTGAGCAGGCTAGTAATTTGCTGTTGCGTGCCCTCCAACTTTGAATACAAAATTATGTGTTGTTTAACATTTCTTAAAGTACAAGATGAGAACTGTTTGAGGAATAGAAGATGAAGATATTGTGGGGATAATACTCTACCTCCTCTGCGTAATTAAGGAAATACAAAGCCATATCATTTCAGAAAAATGTTTAAGAAGGGCTAAGTTGGGACGAAGTGAGAGAGTGGTGGACTTACATATACTACCAAATGTAAAATAGATAGCTAGTGGGAAGCAGCCACATAGCACAGGGAGATCATCTTGGTGCTTTGTCTCCACCTGGAGGGGTGGAATAAGGAGGGTGGGAGGGAGACGCAAGAGGGAGGAGATATGGGGATATGTGTATATGTATAGCTGATTCACTTTGTTATAAAGCAGAAATGAACACATAGTTGTAAAGCAATTATACTCCAATAAAGATGTTTTAAAAAAAAAAAGAAGAGATTTTCGCTAACTCAAATTGTTTTGCTAGAAGGTCGCTTATAGGTCTTGCCTCCCATTTTAAGTTCTTACTGAAGTATTATTCCCAGCCATACTTTTTACTCCAGTCTTACACCTCCCCACCCCCCCTTTTTTTTTTTTGGTAATTTAAAACTATTTGTAATGCTTTCAAACCCCTTATAGCTTAGTGATCAGAGAACCTGTCTGGTTGGCTTGCCCTATAATCTAGCTTTTCTAATAGATGCTGGCTTTTTGGCTATTTGCTTAATATTTTTGTACTTAAGAAAGATGAACCTTGTACCATTTGACCAGTTGGTAAGTATAGACTATAATGATCCAAGTCTTGAATGAGATAATGGCCCTTCAGAGTCAGTCCTTCTGGCATGTTCAATGGCTATGCAAAAATAAGAGAGATCTCACTTATAATTAATTTGAGTATATTCAATATCAGGTAAGAGGAGTTTTCCAAGTGGAACCAAGATTTAAGGCAAACTTTTCATAAAATCCATAAAAACATCAAGAAGTATTATCACTCTTCCTGAAGGCGATACTTATGAATAAAGAAATCATGTACTTTGGTGTTGAGTATGTGTTATATATAAGATGCTAGGCACATGATATTTAGACAGAGAAATTAGATAACATGAAATATTTCCAATTGAAAACTCTCCAAACCACTGCCTTCATTTGAGACCTGCTGCCAATTTCAAAACTATACAGGCATCACGGATGCCAAGGATGGTCTTGCAAATTAACCTCTATTACATGATCAGAAGGAAAGAGCCAAAGTAGAGAGATCATTAATCTTTGAATTTGTCTTGAGGTCACCTCTGCAGGAGGTGGGAGCTCAGACAGGAAGTAGGAAATCTGGGAAACCTCACATATAGATTTGCTAATGTAAAAACTTGTGGGAAAGAGAATGTCACATCATTTACTGCTGATTGTCTGGATATTACCAAATTTTATGGTGGAGGATGCTAGATCCTTTCTTTAACGTACTTGGCCTTTAAACAGAAGAAAAGGTAGCATTGCTCTATCTTGCTCCCTGGATGAAACAATTCACATCGTGTTTCTAGAAAGAGAAATAGAATAGTTATGAGCATGAACTTCAGAGTCAGATGAATCAAGCTATGCTCCTGACTCCCTTATGTATTGCATGAAAAAGTTGCTTAAATTTACTGAGACTCATTTTTCTCATCTGCAAAATAAGGCTAATAATACATAATCACATTGTTGTTTTGAGGTCAGGTGAGATAATATTTATAAATTGCTCAGCACAATGAGTGAATGCTGTCTGTTAACAGTCATTAGGCTGATCCATCAGCCATGGGATGAAAATTCTGTTTCTCTCTTTGCTAGTTAAGAACCCTTGGAATCACAAAATTCAAGAAGAGAAAGTTAATATCCTGGATATAACATATTTTGTTACAATTTTGCCTCAAATTTGTCCTTCCACCTCAGCAGTTATCAACCCCTGGTACACAATAGAACCACTTGGGATGTCTTAGTAGACACAGGTTCCAGCCTATTCTGATGAATTAAACCACAGTCTTAGGTGGTTCTTTGTGTAACAGTGTTTTAAGTATCACTGCTTAAACTCACCAGGACTCATTTGTGCACAGCATCTGAAGATTTTCTGTATTACAGCAGAAGCACTTTTCCTGTGAAGAGCTCACTCTCAGCAGGGTTGAAAGTGTAGGGTGAACAATTAAATTTGCAGATGCTAAATATTTAAACTAGTAATAGTATCCATTCTGAAGAGCAAATGAAAGATTTGTTTCTGTGACTTCTGTACTAAGTACAATACTACAGTAATAATAAATCCTGGTTATATTCCTTTTTCACTTTTTGATTTTATAAATTTTAATGAGCACACCCTATTTACCATTGTCAAAATTTAGTCAGTGGAATAGACAAACATGAAAGCGCAAGTTTATAGGTTATGGCAAAGATATGCTCAGGTACCAACACAAGGAAGAATTATTTAAATCCAATGGAGAGGGCTTTTTAGATGATATTATACTGAAGTTCACTTGTTCATTTATTTATTCAAAAAAAGTTCTGGTAGACTGTGATAAAAAAAAACAAGAAGAAAAATTTGGTCCTTGACATCATGGGATCCATAATTTAGAAATCTTGACAGATGCGTAGAGTTAGTTAAAAAGCAAAGATAATTCTACTCATAAAGAACAGCATGTGGGTTAGCGCAGATATGCAAATGCAAAGGATTTTGGGGAGGAATAGTATAAAATGGGGAAAGCAAATATGAAATGGGGATTAGCTTTCATTGTTATCCCTGAGTTTTGAACTTGATCCTAAGGGCTTGACCAATGAGCCATCAATGTTCTTTTCAAAGATTTTAATGCAGAAATGAAGTAGGTAGAACTTAGAGGTAATGCAGTAATTCAGGTGGGATCTGATGAATGCACACACTAAGGCAGTAACAGTAAGTTTAGGAATGATGAAGGTTGATTTAGGTGCATTCAGAAGTTGAAATATGAAGGAGTTGATAAATGCCAGACTCTGATGGCTACATTGGAGAATAGATAACTTTAAGGTTTCCATTTGGAACTTGAGAGTAAATAGTGTTTACCATTAATGGCAATAAAGAATCTCAAATTCGGAGCTGTATTGAGATAAATTGATGAATTGAGAGTGAAATGCTTGGGGAGAAATAACAAGGTAGTATCATTCAACATTGTTTTATGTGATTAAAGTGAGGTATGTGGTCAGATAAGTGATACAAATTTCTTAAAATTATCCTTCTTTGTTAGATATTCAAATACGACTTGCAAATATTCACAAATTCCACTAAAACAGATAGTGTTTTCTATTCTATATGCAGGAACACTGGCTAAGTTATTCTAAGAAGTGTCATTTGGATACAGACCTTGTAGTATATGTGCCAAATATTAAACATGTAAACTGTACATGGACAAAGAGAATCCTTGAGTTATCTTAAATTTTATGCATCAATATGCTAATTACAAATGAACAATGATGGCCTTTCTTGTGGTGTCACATGAAGTCTTGACCAGGCCACCTTTTCTTTATTCTTCCTCTGTAGTTTTCCTGGAATGGTATTGAACTTCAGTCGTCTCCAAGTACCACACTGGTTTTACCCTTTTCTAGGTAGTTCTTTCTTTCTCTTAGGGCTCTCTCTCATCATCAGCATAAATTCAAGGTTGTGTGTTGTTGAAGAAAGAAAAAGACCTTCTGAGAGTTGTACTAGAGCACTGTCATTTCTCATTGGCATAGCTAATGGCCCAATATTCTTTTTTTTCACCTATTCTAGGTAGCAATGTGGAATGAAAAAAAAAAATTACTCTGTCATAATTCCCACCAGAAGTATTAAACCTGGCTAGCACTACTCATTATGAGATAGTAAATTAATACATTCATATTTTACCCTGGTCACTTTTCCTTAAGGGTTAGTCCAGGGAGAGTTACTCTTTTTTGCTTTCACAAACACTGAACTGCTCATTGTATTATGTGTATACCTACACAGATCATGCATATAAATGTGTTAATGTACCAATATATAGTTGAAATAGTGATATTGACTCCAAATTGATGTCACCTACTGATCATATATATATATATATATATATATATATATATATTATTTATCTAACCAATACGTTTTCCTTGAGAGAGACAGTATCTATAATAACATGACAGCATCTTTCTATTCATACTTCTGTACATTGAAAAATAATTTTTTCAATATATTTGCTGAGGAGGAAAATGTTGGGCCACATGGACAATCCTTATAGATTAACTGAGTATTTTCTTTAACTCAGTGGTGAGAACACCAGGGTTTAAACAAGAATTCACTGAAAATTCTTTGGAAATAGAAAAATCTTTTTTGGGGCAGGGGGGATGTGAAAGGGGAAATATACGTGGAAAAAACTCAGAAATTTCACTGAGATAAGGGATACCTCACAATATTGTTCCTTGAAATTTTAGTGAAATGCATTCTTATTAAAATATAGATAGCTTGTGCATTCTATAGTCAAGAATAATTCATGCATAAGTAGTACCAGTAGATAATAAATTTGGTGTTTTCTTTTTTGTTGTTGCTTTTAAAGATTCAGTGTTCATACGTGAGATTCACAGCAAAACAAAAAGCAGTCTTAAAAAGGCCTGGTGCTAGTCTAGAAAGGACCCCACAAGATATTTATATTGATAAATTAACCACAAATTATGGTCTGCCTGGTCCATAGAAACCCGATTTTTCTGGTGTACTGAGAGTATGTGCAAAATAGCAAGAGCTGTCAACTAAGGAGGCTTAAGGAATTTTCAGCTTCTATAACCTGTCTTCTTAACCTCAGGCCCATAAATAGAATTTAGGAGGACTATAACCTCTCTGAAACAGTGCATATTTCTGAAGAGGTAGTCAAATTCTCAAATGGGTCTATGAAAAAGGAAAGAAAGGAAAAAAAAAATTAAAAAACTGATCAAGTTAGGAATAGCCAAGCCAAGAAAACTGCAATATTTTCAACCAAGACTCTCCTTCCTAGGAAGAAGCCTTATAATATTTGATTCTCTCTTAGTTTTTCTCTCCATCTCTGTCACTTTCTCACTCTATTTTTCTCAATCTTTCTTTCTTTATTTATTTTAAACATTCCTATTGTTGCTAGTAACATCTAATACAATTGACTGGATTTGTTTCCATTAAATTCTCATATTTTAATTATTCAACACTGAGATTACTTACAGATTAACTTGACTGTTATTTTGAGTGCTCCTAAACTTCTTAATCTATTTCAGATTATTTTAGTCTATTTATTTATTTATTTTTTGTGGTACGCGGGCCTCTTACTGCTGTGGCCTCTCCCATCATGGAGCACAGGCTCAGTGGCCATGGCTCACGGGCCCAGCCGCTCCGTGGCATGTGGGATCTTCCCGGACCGGGGCTCGAACCCGTGTCCGCTGCATCAGCAGGCGGACTCTCAACCACTGTGCCACCAGGGAAACCCCTATTTTAGTTTATTAATACAAATGACATTATATCCAGTACACATTTATTTCACTATTTTAAATATAAGGATAACCTTGATTCTGAGCATTTTGATGCATCTCTACGTTAGTTGTCATTTAGGGTAAAATTTAATTTTTACACACACACGATTTTCTCCCTTTTAACATAAAATGAATTATATAAAACAGAATTTACAGCATTTGTACTAACTACAAAGATTAACATTTTCAAATGAATTATGTTTTAGTTTGTCTCTAGATAAGGATCTCATGATTGATTTCTTCATGTTAAACATAAAATCAGGAAAAAAATAAGGAATTACAAAGTATATCATCTATAGTCTTATTGGGAACTTCCTTATTGTAAGTTTATAAGTGTTGTTCTGAGAACCAGCCAAATTTGTGCATTTTAGGCTGAGGTATCTTTGGTGGGATAAATCACAATTACAGTTTATTAGATTTTGATAATTTTCTGTTGGATATGGAAGCTATACATCCCATTCTTGCAGCATACATCTATGGCTCAGAAACAGTATTCACTTAAAATGCAGAAAAAATATTATTCTTATAAAAATTCAAGTGAACTTTGATATATCATACTTGTGTGGATAAACTAGCAAAATTTCTGGTATTGATATATCCAAGGTAACTACAGTTTAATATCATAGTGAACAACTGTAAACTAAGATGGCAACGGGGAAGATCTTTTACCTTATCCTTGTTGAAAGTATTATCAGAACATATTGTTTGTACTTACAGCATTATAGCTGTCATCCTCTGTATTTATGTTGTGTCTACCTTTTCTACTAGACCCTGAATTCCCGAAGGGCCATGTCAGTTTCTCTATATCTTTGCAGCCCTGAGCAAAATGATATCATACAACTGCTACCCTTTAAGTGTGTGTTGGAGTACAACTGATTGCTACATTCCTACAGGGCAATCCTTTTTAATGCCATGAGGAATAGGTAAAACTAATAAGCTACTTTGTGTTAGAATTTCAAAATTGTGCACTTCTTGGAGGGCAATATAGAGAAATGGTCTCTGATATTCTTCTCATGTGACATTGAAAAAACTAGATAAACTACCAGAGTTTTGGCATCTTTAAAATGGGGATAATATTTTAAAGTGCGTCACAGTTCATAAGCTTAACTCACTTTTTCTCTGAAGTTTTCATCAGCCCAGCACCCTTCATAGTGCCCTCCATGATTCCCTGCTATGCTAAATAGTCCTGCTGTCTACTATAGAGACCTCCAGAACTACTTGATATCACTCATAATTTCCCTCTAAATTGAGTTAAGACCATTGCTCTAGCTTTAAGAAATGTCACAGACTGACCAAGATTTCTCTTAGGTTTAGAAAGTAAGTGTATATGGGCATATAAACCATGATAATTAGGACTTGTTCTCTTTTCTATAGTATCTTGAAGAAAATACCACTGCAAGTATCTAAAGTCTGAATATGTTAGCAGTCAAGGCTTATGAAATTTATGTACATAAATAACACCTGCAAGCCTTTACCTTCATGTTATTCTAATCTAGAAATTAATGCCTCCTAAGACTGTTTTAAGAATTAAATGAGACAGGTCCAAAGCACTTTGGGCCAAGGTAAATGATACAGGGTAAATGACCAAGAATGGTGATTAATGTCGTTATGTTTTAGGTAATACCTAATAGTGAAAAGTCTTTCTCAACAAGAGTATATTCACTTGAAATAATTAATAATTAAAAGTGCTAGTTAAGATTAGAGCACCCATTATGTTCTATGCATAGTATAGAAAAACATATGAGCAAATAAAGGCACAAAAAATTAAGTACCTTATTTACAATCACACAGATGATAAGTAGTAGAACCAGTATTTGAACCCAGGAAGACTGATTCCACAACCCATACTCCTTTTCTGTAAGGGGTCAGATAGTAAATACTTTTGTTTTTTGGATCATATGGTCTCTGTTACAACTACTCAACTCTATAGTGTGAAAGCAGCCTTGAACAATACATAAACAAATGAGCATAGCTGTCTTCCAATAAAACTTTATTAACAAAAACAGGTGGCATGCCTAATTTGGCTCATGAGCTGTAGTTTGCTGATACTTGCTCTAAAACAAAGTTTCCAAAGTTTTGGAATATCATTAAATGTTTTCCACAAAGTAAGGAGATAATTACTAAAGAATTCAAGACAATCCTAGGGACTTATCCCTAGGCTACGTGATTTATATCAATTAATTCACCTCTTTATTGATCCCAGGGGTGCTAAAACATGAACTGAAAATATCAAATGGGTCCAGTTTCAGGGAGACTGAAAAACAATAATTAAAATGTTTACCTTTAGAATACACTAAGGCCCAGAGGGTAAGAAGAGTGATGTGGGTTGCCATCTCTCAAGGCCTTTTTTTTTTTTGCGGTACGCGGGCCTCTCACTGTTGTGGCCTCTCCCGTTGCAGAGCACAGGCTCCGGACGCGCAGGCTCAACGGCCACGGCCTACGGGCCCAGCTGCTCCGCGGCATGTGGGATCTTCCCGAACCGGGGCAAGAACCCGCGTCCCCTGCATCGGCAGGCGGACTCTCAACCACTGCGCCACCAGGGAAGCCCTCTCAATGCTTTCTTGCCAAAGTTGAATGAACTTCGATTAAATTGTGTGAGGATCTAAAAGATGGCTCTCTTTTAGACTTCAGAAGTTCTCTTATGACCTTTAATCTGAAACTTTCACATCAACTACTCTGTCTAATCTATTTGTAACTGGGTTAAAACTAGAAATGGCTAACTATTTAGAAAATAAAAAGAGAAAAATAGAATGGTAAATCACCACCCTTCAGGAATTACAGCTTTTAGATGAGCTTTCAGAAGAGATTCTATAAATAAAAGAGATGAAATCCAGACCAAACTCATGACAATTAAAAGGCCAAAAAAAGAACTCCTGTTGCTTGGGACAGTAGATAATGAAAACTGTGGAGCCCTGGAAAAATAACTGTTCAGCTCTGACCAGGAGAAGGGAGGCAAACAATATTGTGGATGGACCTGGAGTCTGTCATACAGAGTGAAGTAAGCCAGAAAGAGAAAAACAAATAAATATCGTATACTAACACATATATGTGGAATCTAGAAAAATGGTACAGATGAACCTATCAGCAGGGCAGGAATAGAGTTATAGATGTAGAGAATGGACATATGGACACACGCGGGAGAAAGGGGTGTGGGGCATATTGGGAGATTAGGTTTGACATAAATACATTACCATGTGTAAAATAGATAGCTAATGGGAACCTGCTGTATAGCACAGGGAGATCAGCTGGGTGATGACCTAGATAGGTGGGATGGGGGAGTGGGAGGGAGGTCCAAGAGGGAGGGGATATAAGTATACATATAGCTGATTCATTTCATTGTAAAGCAGAAAATAACACAACATTTTAAAGCAATTTTACTCCAATAGAAAAAAGAAAAAGAATATTGTCTATGACTCTGCCCCTATAATTGTCCTCTGAGGGAGTTGGTCCATCTTTGTTCAATACTGTCTTTTAATTCTCAACTTTTACCTTAGAAAACAGACAGATTTCCTTGTAAAGATGGAGGCTACCATATCAAATACATTTCCCACCACTTTGCATTCTATCTTCTTTAGAGTCAAAAGTATGTTTCCACAGATGGTATTGCTAAACCTCTTAACATCTATCTGCCTTAGCTATCTCAGTAAGACCTTTGACAGTCTATGTCCTCAGTAATTCAGTGCCTTGAACCTGATGAGAAAATATTTACTGTGTAAATGAAATCCTATAATTAGATGTAGTCCAGATGGCTTATTTTTAGATTTTCCAGAGGATGGATGCTTAGTTACCTCCTCCTTATTATCATCCTAAACCTGTTGTCAGGTTGTCAGAATGTTATACCAGGTTCCAGATAGAACTTGGGGAGATCTTGGAAAGTGTGTGTCAAAGCTGTTACAAATATTTGGTGTACATCAAGTGATGGATCACTCAAGGTTAGATTGACTCCTTTAGACCACCACCTTAACTATGTCAATATCATATCCATAAGGAGGTCAAATATGTTAATTCTATACTTCTGTGTAAAAAACTCACTGTTAAGAGCTTGAAACCATACTCATTTATTATCTCGTATTTCTGCAAGTCAAAAGTGCATGTTGTTTCACCTGGGTCTTCTACTTAGGGGTAACAAAGCCAGAATCAATGCGTTGGCCAGGCTGGGCTCTTACCTGGAGGTCCTGAGGAAGAATCTTCTTCTAGGCTCATTCAGGTTATAGGCTGAATTCAGTTTCTTGTGACTTTAGGACAGAGACACCTATTTCCTTGCTGGCTGTCAGTTGAGAGCTGTTCTCAGAACTTAAGACTGATTGAAATTCTTAGTCACAGGCCTTCTCCATCTCAGCAATAGAAAAACCACCTGTGTTGAATCCTTCTCAGGCTTCAAATCTCTATGGCTTTCTCTTCTACTAGCTGGAGAAAACTCTTTAATTTTAAAGGGTTCATGTGTTTGGATTAGCACATGCAAATGCTCTCTTTTGCCATGTAATGTGACTTAATGACAATAATGATATTTCATCATATTCATCATATTGCATAAGGAGCCACCTACTTTCAGAGGGGATGAGATTATATAAGAGGGGAAGGTAATTGGATGATATTCTTAGAATTCTGCCTCAAGTATCAAAGAAGCCCTTCACTATAGAACAAAATGGCCTGTGGTCCAAATCCAGCCAAATGACTTTTTCTGTAAATAAAGTTTTACTGGAATACAGCCATGCCCATTTGTTTAGATACTGCCTATGGCTGTTTTCACATTACCACAGCAGAGTTGAGAAGTTGCAACAGAGGCTATATGCCCTGCGAAGCCTAAAGTATGTACTATCTTGCCCTTTATAGAAAAAGTTTGTCAACCCATGACTTAGTATGTTGTACCTAATTTAGAGAGGTTAATTATTCATATTTTATGTTTTGTTTGCTAAAAATAACAACAATGACAAGAACATCTAATAGCCTATGGTATTCTTTGTTCAGTATCTTCAGGCCACAAAATAAATTGTCACCCTTCCCTTCCTCATCATTTCATATCTGGTATTATTCTCTTTTCTCTTTGCATCTCCACCTGATGCTATTTATTTCACTGTGGTTCACTTAAGCTCAGCCTTCTTTAGAACACCTACTCACCCTGATAACCAATATGTTTTCATTCATATGGGAGAGTTAATTGTACACCTAGACAATTATGTCCCAATGTTTCGCTCCACATATTTCTCACAAATCTTAAACAAATATCTAAAGAATGAGTCCTGCACATTCAACCATTACTCAGTATTTTGTGAAGTTTTACTCTTGTATTCAACAGCTGAAACTAACTCCTGGAGTGACTCCTTGCTTATAGTATAAAACTTGTCACAAAAGGGCTTTAGCAAGTGCTACCAGGCTTACAGTATAGCAAGAAAAATATATGTCTAAAATACAGTTAATGTGCTATTCATATTTGACAAGCTTAAAATTATAGCAGAAACAGATAAAGAATTTGGGATTAATTTAGATAAATTCATCATTCAAAAAGACTATTGTATTGCAGCCTTTTGCCCCAGTGCACTTATGATGCCTGATTTTAAAGAGGTGTGATGTATGGTCAAGTTTTCAATGCTATGGTTAAAAGAAAATCAACCAGACAGATAATAACACAGGAATCATAGAAGTATACTGTTACAGGTAGCCAAAAAAAGTCAAGTTGAAGTATGCTCAAGCAATAACAGACAATATCTTAGCCTACAGATGTGGTACCTGTGAAGTCCTAAGTGAGCATTCCTGTTCCTACATCCCTAGATATTTGTCCAGGATCTTTAAAGTCATCAAAATGACCTGGAAGATGTGTAAAATTAGAAAGCTTAGCATAATACTAGAAAAAAACTTACCTTAGTAAAGGAGATGGAGAATCTTCTGGAAAGCAATGGGATCACTTTTCTTGGCTAAATCACTTTTGTTGGAATTCTCATATTATGGCTGAGAGGAAAGTATAAGGACTGCCAATAATTATTTCCTTTGCTCATCTCCCCTTCGACCAAGTGCTGTTGTTCATCTGCTCACTAAATAAATGATAGAGATAATAATTCTTAACTTAAAGTATAAGTTAAGAATACTTGGATAACTTAAAGTATCCAAAGAACTCTTCATAACCCAGATAGAGACTACAAACACCATGATTTGACATGGATTCTGAATAGCATAGACCTGAACATGGCCAATAAGGGAAAGGCTTCCTTTTGATGAAAAGGAAAGACTGTAAAAGATTTTGATTTCTGCAATACCTGAGTGATTTGGGGTTGCTTTCTATAACTCATCCTTGTCAGTGAGTCAGCATCTTGATTCCAAACCACCTGTATTAGGACATATAATTCTGCAAACTAAGAAGGACTATTTACTCTAGCAAAATATGTGCCTCACATTTGTCATCTTTATTTTTATACCCTTTTATTGCAACCAACATATAAAGTCTCTGATAACTGCCACAATCAGGCCAACCTACCTTGACAGTTCTATTTAGGATTCTAGAGATTTCTCACAGGTCTTCTCTCTCTCTAGAAAGTGCTTGCAGATCTTTGAAATCACTGCCTGAAATCACTGCCTGAATATTAGTTCACTGTGCAATGTTTTCTCACACATTAAACAACATGAAGTTTAAAACTCCATCATCACACTTAATGTATAGTGTTATATGCTGCTTCCTTGTTTCCTTTTTAGGTTGGGCTCATCAAGTAAAAGAAGATTATTTCATTAAGTTTTATTTCCCTATCACCCAAACCAGTGCCTGGCATAGAGTTAAATAAATGTGATATGACAAAGTGGTTAAAATAATGTGTTTTTAAGTCAGTCTAACTTGTGTCCCCATCCTGCATCTAAATGCATAAGCTGTTATTTTTTTTTTTTTGGCTTTTTAAAAAACATTTTATTTTATATTGGAGTATAGTCGATTAACAATGTTGTGTTAGTTTCAGGTGTACAGCAAAGTTATTCAGTTATACGTATACATGTATCTATTCTTTTTCAATTTTTTTTCCTATTTAGGTTGTTACATATTATTGAGCAGAGTTCTCTGTGCTCTACAATAGGTTTTTTTTGGTTATCCATTTTAAATATAGCAATGTGTACATGTCAATCCCGAACAAGCTGTTAAAATCTTGACCAAGTTACTTAATTCAATTTATATAATTATAAACATAATCATATTTATAATATAAAACATCTTAAGGGTAAATTTTACATATTCGGTGAAAAGAGGAATAAGAATTCCACTTTTTATGCATTTGTTGAAGAGGAGACTACGGTTAATTTCCTGATACGTTCTGACCTCTCTTTGCCAAGAACTAATGTCTATATAAGTGAGTCATGGGACTCAGAGGTAATTCAACACATTACACATAAATGAAGACAAACGCCAGGATCCACTTTTAAAGGATGCAGATTCTATGGATTGCCTCTCTTCAGGTGGTTAAAGGTGAAATGTTAACTGGTGTCACTAATATTATATCTGCAATTGATGATTTCTTTGGCCATTTCAATTCTTTTGAAGTGTGAAGAACAATTGTTATTGGATTTTTGAGCCCCCTGAGAGTAGATTTTAGTTGCAGTCATGCATAGAAATATGTGTTAAACATATTACAGTTCCATAGATGTATATCTTAGATAATATAAAGACAAGGTGAAATATAAACCTTGTCACTGTGGCCCCAAGTCCTTCTTAAGTGCTTATGATATGAGAGCAGAGGATATGTTAGTTTGGGGTAATGACTGTTAGTGATTATTGTTATCATTGTAATTCTAAAATGAAAAATGTACTGCAATTCAAAAGATTTGTTTCCCTTTAGATCTCATTTGTAGCTCTACTATTTGTAATATAGAATTTCAGTATATATGTACATGTGATATATGCTGCTACAAATATGCTACAACATTGAAATAGGATTCTTTGTATAAAGTTTTCTTGTCCCCCCTTTAATGAGACTTTTAAAATATTTATGAGGAGTAATGCATATAATATACTATTTTAAGGGTGTACCAGCTGTTCCTCATACTGAGTGTCTATAAGTACATATATTTAGCCTGTATTCAAGAACTTTATTATGTCTGGTAAAAATTAAGAAGAAAATTTAGGGAGCTGGTTTAGAGCAGAGGGAAGTAGACTTGGTGTTTTTGAGTTTAATATGTACATTCAGGGATCCCTAAAATTTAATCTTATAAGATGCTTCTCTAAATCAGCAAGAGTTACAAGTGCTAAAACTACTTCTATGTTAGTGGATATGTTGCTTATTCATCCTTACATATTATGGAGACTTAAAGTTTGCAAAATGGTTTCATAGACCTCATATAATCCCCATGATGACTATGGAGTAGTCGGGGCAGGTATACCTCAAGTATGTTGCTGACCCAGTGCTAGTACCTTCCACTCTATCTCTCTCCACCAAATCTTTTCACTCCTATTCTAGTGTTACTTGAACTAAGTCAGATATACTTAGTATACTGTGCTATGTACTACGTTTAATACCTTGACATTAACTCTAGTTAATTTAAGTGTACATTGCATATAATTATAAATAAAATATAAGTATAATTTAAATGGAGATTTCTCCTAAATATGAATGTAGGTCTTCCATAAATTTATATTTATAAGCTAAATTTATAACATAAGATAACTTACTTTAAACTAGAGTAGTCACATATAAATCTTATAAAGTATGTATAGGATCTGTGCTCTGAAATCTACAAATCACTGATGAAAGAAATTAAATATCTAAATAAAGGGAGAAATATTTTATATTCATGGTTTGAAAAATGTCAATTCTTTCTAACTTGATCTAGAAATTCAATATAATCTCCCCCAATTTCCAGAAAGCTATACATATCTAAGTATAAAATAAACTGATTCTAAAGTTTATATGAAAAGGCAATAGACCTAGAATAACCAACATAGTACTGAAAAAAAAGAGAACAATGTTGGAAGATTCACACTACCCGATTTCAAGACTTACTATAAAGCTATAGTAATCAAGGCAGTGTAGTATTTGTAAGAGAATAAGCACATAGATTAATGGAACAATGAAGAGAACCCAGAAATAGACTCACACAAATATACTGAACCGATATTTAACAGAAGCATGAAGGCAATCCAATGGAGAAAATATAGTCTTTGAAGAAATGGTGCTGAAAAATTAGACACCATATGAAAAACAAAACCAAAAAAGCACTTAAACGCAGATTTAATAACTTTTCCCAAAATTAACTCAAAATGAATCATAGACCTAAATGCAAAATTCAAATCTATAAAACTTCTAGATGGAAACATAGGAGATAACTACATGTCCTTGGGTTTGTTGATGAGGTTTTAGATGCAGTACCAAAGCAGGATGTATGAAGGAAAAATTTGATAAATTGGACTTTATTAAAATTAAAATTTCTCTGTGAAAGACACTGTTAAGGGAATGAAAATACAAGAGAAAATTTGGGACAAAATATTTTCAAAACATATGTGACAGAGGACATATATTCAAAATACAAAAAAAAAAAAAAAACAAATTGTTAGAACTCAACAATAAGAAAACAAAACAACCCTATTAAATGTTGAGACCAAGAGCTGGATACCTCATTGCTGCATCCTTTTGTTCCTTTGGCCATTTCAATTCCCTTAGACTATGGAGAACAATTGTTATTGAATTTTTGAGCCCCCTGTGAAGATATAGAAGACACAGAGATGGCAAATATGTATATGAAAAAAAAAATATTACTGTCATCAGGGAAATGTAAATTAAACAACAAGATATTACACACACCTACTAGAATGACTAAAATCTAAAATATCGACAATGTCAAGTGGTGTTGAGAATACAGATGAAAGAAACTCTCATTTAATGCTGGTGAGAATGCAAAATGGTACAGATACTTTGGAAGGCAGTTTGGAAGTTTCTTACAAAGCTAATATGGTCTTGCAATAGGACCCAGTGGTTTCCTGACCAAGTATTTCTCCAAATTAAAAATGTGTGTCCACACAAAAACTGGTACGCATACATTTACTGGAGCTTTATTCATAATAGCCGCAAACTGGAGGAGACCAAAATGTGCTTCAATAGGTTAATGGATGAAAAAATGGGGGTCATCCACACAATGGGATACCATTCAGTGATAAAAAAGAATGAGTAATCAGGCCAGGTAAATACATGACTTAACCTTAAATGTATAATGTTAAGTTAAAACATAATGCATTTGTCAAACCTTATAGAACTTTACAGCACAAAGAGTTAAACTTAATGTGTGCAAGTTAAAAAAAGCATTTAAGAATTTGGGGCATCACAGGATAGAATGCAGAATATGATTAAAAAAAAATCTAATTGTATTACATAGATTTGAAACAATGTTACTGAAAGTGCTGGGAGAAAAGGTGTTTTTCTAAGTAACTTTGAAGACTGGAGTCTATCAGACTAAAGGAAAAGGAACTATATACAAGTAATGTGCTCTAGTTGGCTAAATCTCTCTGCCCTGCACCCAAAGGGGTAGAGGTTAAAAAATAACTGCATGATAAATAGGGAGAGCCAGGTTTCTCACTGTTGAATTGGGTGGTTGATTACAGATAATCAAGGGAAGGAGGCTAGAATCATCCATGTGGTAGTAGATTAGAGTTGGAAACATTAATATGAGTTCACATACATACATTTAGTATAGTATAGATAAATATGTTTACATGTAGAAATATTTATAGATGTGTATATTTGTATAGGTGAGATATACACATATAATCCTCTGAAAATTGAGATAACTTAGCAACAATGGTGCCCAGTAGCACCATGAACAACTAGTGCTTGAATCTTAGTTTCTAACAACAAAAGGAACCAGCACTATTTGGAGAAATGGCTGTTTCTAGGACTGGGCAGAAAGTATACAAGATCACCCTAAAACACCTTGCAGTTCCAGAAAGTAAAATGCTCAAAAAAAGAAAAAGCAATACAAGATAACAACAAAAAGACACCCAAAACAAAAACACTCACAATAATGAGGGTATGCCAAAGTGACATAGGAGTCAATTGAAAGATTTCCAATAGCCAAAACCTGTACAATTTGGAAAGCCCAATAAGTAAAGTAGTATCAGATTATAACACAAGGTATAAAATAAGTATTCAAGAGTTCATATTGAGATATAAATGATTGAATAAATAAATCAGTGGGGAAGAATAGACAAATTTTCCACACAAAATAATTCCACAATGAACACAACTATCCACTCCTTAAGAATGAGTACAATAATGACTTCATTCCAAAGAGTGCAGTATGAAACAAGAAAAAAAAATAACTTTACAGTGCAGAAAACTGATAAACACTACCTCAGCCAGGTGATCAAAGTTAACATCAACAGTGATAAGTCATGCTGATAGTATTTACATTTTAAATGGTGTGATGAAAATAACACTTTACTTTTGTGAGATTCCTCTTAAAACCCCATGAATCCGACCTAAGCATGAGAAACACATTACTCAAATTCCAACTGAAAGAAATTTTATAAAATACTTGATCAATACTCATCAAAACTGTCAAAGTCATCAAAAGCAAGGGAAGTCTGAAAGCATCTCACAGCCAAGAAGAGCCTAAGGGGACATAAGCCTAGGAGAAAACTGGGTAAAATATGAACTATAGTTAATAATAAGGTATCAATATTGTTACCAAACCAAACATGGGTCCATTCACCCACCTGCAGTATAGCCAATCTACTGACACTGGATTGTGGTGAAGGAAAGTAGAGTTTATTGCAGGGCACCAAGAAGGAGAACAGGAAGCTCATGCTCAAAAGACCCAAAATCTCCCATTGCTTTCAGGGAAGGGATTTTAAAAGCAGTATGAATTATGGTTTTCTAAGAGTATATGCCCAGAAGTGGGATTGCAGGGTCATATCGTAACTCTATTTTTAGTGTTTTAAGGAAACTCCAACTGTTCTTCATAGTGGCTATACCAATTTACATTCCCACCAATAGTGTAGGAGTGTTCACTTTTCTCCACACCCTCTCCAGCATTTATTGTTTTTAGATTTTTAATGATGGCCATTCTGACTGGTGTAAGGTGATACCTCATTGTACTTTTGATCTGCATTTCTTTAATAATTAACCATGTTGAGCATTTTTTCATGTGCTGGTTGGCCATTTGTATGTCTTCTTTGGAGAAATGTCTATTTAGATCTTCTGCTCATTTTTTTTTTTTTTACATCTTTATTAGAGTATAATTGCTTTACAATGGTGTGTCTGTTCCTGCTTTATAACAAGGTGAACCAGTTATACATATACATATGTCCCCATATCTCTTCCCTCTTGCATCTTCCTCCCTTCCACCCTCTCTATCCCACCCCTCTATGTGGTCACAAAACACTGAGCTGATCTCCCTGTGCTATGCAGCTGCTTCCCACTATCTATCTATTTTATATTTGGTAGTGTATATATGTCCATGCCACTCTCTCACTTTGTCTCAGCTTACCCTTTCTCCTCACTGTATCCTCAAGTGCATTCTCTAGTAGGTCTGCATCTTTATTCCCATCTTGCCCCTAGGATCTTCTGACCATTTTCTTTTCTTTTTTTTTTTTTTGATTCCATATATATGTTTTAGCATATGGCATTTGTTTTTCTCTTCTGACTTACTTCACTCTGTATGACAGTCTCTAGATCCATCCACCTCACTACAAATAACTCAGTTTTGTTCCTTTTTATGTCTGAGTAATATTCCACTGTATATATGTGCCATGTCTTCTTTATCCATTCATCTGTTGATGGACCCTTAGGTTGCTTCCATGTCCTGGCTACTGTAAATAGAGCTGCAATGAGCATGTTGGTACATGAGTCTTTTTGAATTATGGTTTCCTCAGGGTATATGCCCAGTAGTGGGATTGCTGGGTCATACGGTAGTTCTGTTTTTATTTTTTTAAGGAACCTCCATACTGTTCTCTATAGTGACTGTATAAATTTACGTTCACACCAGCAGTGCAAGAGTGTTCCCTTTTCTCCACACCCTCTCCAGCATTTATTGTTTCTAGATTTTTTAATGATGGCCATTCTGAGTGGTGTGAGATGATATCTCCTTGTAGTTTTGATTTGCATTTCTCTAATGATTAATGATGTTGAGCATTCTTTCATGTGTTTGTTGGCAATCTGTATATCTTCTTTGGAGAAATGTCTGTTTAGTTCTTCTGCCCAATTTTGGACTGGGTTGTTGGCAGCTCAATATCAAAAAAACAAACAACCCAATTCTGCTCATTTTTTGATTGTGCTGTTAGTTTTTTTTTTTTTTTTTTTTTTTGATATTGAGCTGTATGAGCAGATTTTTTGGGAAATTAATACCTTGTCTATTGCATTGTTTGCAAATATTTTCTCCCATTCTGAGTGTTGTCTTTTTGTTTTGTTTATGGTTTCCTTTGCTGTGCAAAAGCTTTTAAGTTTAATTAAATCCCTTTTGTTTATTTTTGCTTTTGTTTTCATTACTCTGGGTAGTGGATCAAAAAAGATCTTGCTGTAGTTTATGTCCAAGAGTGTTCTGCATATGTTTTCCTCTAAGAGTTTTATAGTGTCCACCCTTACATTTAGGCCTTTAATCCATTTTGAGTTTATTTTTGTGTATGATGTTAGGGAGTAATCTAATTTCATTCTTTCATGTGTAGCTGTTCAGTTTTCCCAGCAACACTTATGGAAGAGACTCTATATTCTTGCCACTTTTTCATGGATTAGGTGACCATAGGTATGTGAGTTTAACTCTGTGCTTTCTATCTTGTTACATTGATCTATATATCTGTTTTTGTGCCAGTACCATACTGTCTTGATTACTGTAGCTTTGTAGTATAGTCTGAAGTCTGTGAGCCTGATTCCTCTGGCTCCATTTTTCTGTCTCAAGGTTGCTTTGGCTATTTGGGGTCTTCTGTTTTTCTATACAAATTGTAAATTTTTTTCTAATTCTGTGAAAAATGCCACTGGTAATTTGATAGGGACTTCATTGAATCTGTAGATTGCTTTGGGTAGTACAGCCAGGACATGGAAGCAACCTAAATGTCCATCAACAGAAAAATGGATAAGGAAGATGTGGTACATATATACAATGGAATATTACTCAGTCATAAAGAAGAACAAAATAATGTCATTTTCAGTAACATAGATGGACCTAGAGATTTTCATACAGAGTGAAGTAAGTCAGACACAGAAAGACAAATATCATATACCATATTGATTATATGTGGAATCTAAAATTAGGGTACAAATGAACTTATTTACAAAACCAGTTCAGAGTCACGGATGTGGATAAGAAAATTATGGTTAATAAGGGATAAGTGGGGGGAGGGATAAATTGCAAAGTTGGGATTGACATATACACAGAACTATGTATAATATAGATAACTGATAAGAACCTACTGTATAGCACAGGGACCTCTACTCAAAACTTTGGCCTGTGTGGGAAAAGAATTAAAAAAAAAAAAAGAGTGGATATATGTAAAATAAATGAATAAATAAAGGCAGTGTGAGAGAGGCAGCTGCAGGATGTGTGATCAACTTGAGCACAATTCACGGATTGGTTGGCATCAAGGTGAAGTATCAGACATCATCAACCTTCTGGTTTTAACTAGTCTAAGCTCTATGTTCTTTCAGTTAGCAGATTTTATCTGGTGGAGGTCTGCTTCCTAAAGCAAAAGCCTTTTACTGCAAAGGATACGGACATGGGGCTTGTATATTGTTTCAGCATTAGTTCATTATTTGTGACAAATGTACCATGTTAATATAAAATGTAAATAGTGGGGGAAATTGAGTACAGTAATACACTATGTATTATGGTCATGGTTTTTCTATAAATCTAAAGATGTTTCAAAATACAATTTATTAAAAACACAGATAGTTATCAAGGGAAATATAATTATTGGTACTATTTAAATGTACTAGAGAATTACTGATAAAAAGAATTTTACAAATGCGGTTTCACTCAAGAAGAGTGATGCAAACATAGAGATTTACATATGCTATTTACCATATTCACCTGTGAGACAAAACAGTCTTTATGAAAATATGACACATATTACCATTTTTATAATTTTTTTGTGTGTATTTAGTTTGATATTCTCAGTATGGTCATCTGCTAACAATTTAAAATAAATTTAGAGCAATTACACCAATGAATACTGCTTTTTCCCTTGAAAATAAGTAATGTTTGTACTTAATTAATATTTGCTTTTTATTTTGTCATGATTTGCAAATTACAATATTGTAAAAATTTATACATTAAATTTAGATTTATATCCCAACAGCTAATCAAAAGAGGATGAGATGACAATTAAGCACGAGGCACACTCAAATAGTAGCCTTTACTAAATATGTGTGAGAAAAGACACTGAAAAAACAGGTACTGAAAATGAGTGATTAATACTTATATGAGAGTATATATATATATATATATATAGTAGTATATATATATATACTACTATATTTGGTAGTGTATATATGTCCATGCCACTCTCTCACTTTGTCCCAGCTTACCCTTCCCCCTCCCCATACCCTCAAGTCAATGCTCTAGTAGGTTTGTGTCTTTATTCCTGTGTTACCCCTAGGTTCTTCATGAACTTTTTTTTTTTCCCTTAGATTCCATATATATGTGTTAGCATACAGTGTTTGTTTTTCTCTTTCTGACTTAATTCACTCTGTATGACAGACTCTAGGTCCATCCACCTTACTACAAATAACTCAATTTTGTTTCCTTTTATGGCTGAGTAATATTCCATTGTATATATGTGCCACACCTTCTTTACCCATTCATCTGTTGATGGACACTTAGGTTACTTCCATGTCCTGGCTACTGTAAATAGAGCTGCAAAGAACATTTTGGTACATGACTCTTTTTGAATTATGGTTTCCTCAGGGTATATGCCCAGTAGTGGGATTGCTGGGTCGTATGGGAGTTCTATTTGTAGTTTTTAAGGAACCTCCATACTGAACTCCATAGTGTCTGTATCAATTTACATTCCCACCAGCAGTACAAGAGTGTTACCTTTTCTCCACACCCTCTCCAGCATTTATTGTTTCTAGATTTTTTGATGATGGCCATTCTGACTGGTGTGAGATTATATCTCCTTATATTCATTGTAGTTTTGATTTGCATTTATCTAATTAATGATGTTGAGCAGTCTTTCAAGTGTTTGTTGGCAATCTGTACATCTTCTTTGGATAAATGTCTATTTAGGTCTCCTGCCCCTTTTTGGATTGGGTTGCTTTACTTTTTTGTTACTGAGCTGCATGAACTGCTTGTAAATTTTGGAGATTAATCCTTTGTCAGTTGCTTCATTTGCAAATATTTTCTGCCATTCTGAGTGTTGTCTTTTGGTCTTGTTTATGGTTTCCTTTGCTGTGCAAAAGCTTTGAAGTTTCATTAGGTCCCATTTTTTTATTTTTGTTTTTATTACCGTTTCTCTAGGAGGTGGGTCAAAATGGATCTTGCTGTGATTTATGTCATAGAGTGCTCTGCCTATGTTTTCCTCTAAGAGTTTGATAGTTTCTGGCCTTACATTTAGGTCTTTATTCCATTTTGAGCTTATTTTTGTGTATGGTGTTAGGGAGTGATCTAATCTCATCCTTCAACATGTACCTATCCAGTTTTCCCAGCACCACTTATTGAAGAGGCTGTCTTTTCTCCACTGTATATTCTTGCCTCCTTTATCAAACATAAGGTGACCATATGTGCATGGGTTTATCTCTGGGCTTTCTATCCTGTTCAGTTGATCTATATTTCTGTTTTTGTGCCAGTACCATACTGTCTTGATTACTGTATGTTTGTAGTATAGTCTGAAGTCAGGGAGCCTGAAACCTCCACCTCCGTTTTTCATTCTCAAGATTGCTTTGGCTATTCGGGGTCTTTTGTGTTTCCACAAAATTGTAAAATTTTTTGTTCTAGTTCTGTGAAAAATTCCAGTGGTAGTTTGATAGGGATTGCATTGAATCTGTAGATTGCTTTGGGTAGTAGAGTCATTTTCAGAATGTTGATACTTCCAATACAAGAACATGGTATATTCTCTCCATCTATTTGTATCATCTTTATTTTCTTTCCTCAGTGTCTTATAATTTTCTGCATACATGTCTTTTGTCTCCTTAGGTAGGTTTATTCCTAGATATATTATTCGTTTAGTTGCAGTGGTAAATGGGAATGCTTTCTTTTTTTGGGGGGGGGGATGCTTTCTTAATTTCACTTTCAGATTTTTCATCACTAGTGTGTAAGAGTGACAGAGATTTCTGTGCATTAATTTTGTATCCTGCTACTTTACCAGATTCATTGATTAGCTCTAGTAGTTTTCTGGTAGCATCTTTAGGATTCTCTATGTATAGTGTCATGTCATCTGCAAACAGTGACAGCTTTACTTCTTTTCTGATTTGGATTCCTTTTATTTCTTTTTCTTCTCTGATTGCTGTGGCTACAACTTCTAAAACTATGTTGAATAAGAGTGGTGAGAGTGGGCAAGCTTGTTGTTTTCCTGATCTTAGTGGAAATTTTTTCAGTTTTTCACCATTGAGGATGATGTTGGCTGTGGGTTTGTCATATATGTGTTTATTATGTTGAGGAAAGTTCCCTCTATGCCTACTTTCTTCAGTTTTTATCATAAATTGGTGTTGAATTTTGTCAAAAGATTTCTCTGCATCTATTGAGATGATCATTTGGTTTTTCTCCTTCATTTTGTTAATATGGAGTATCACATTAATTGATTTGTGTAAATTGAAGAATCCTTGCAATCCTGGAATAAACCCCACTTGATCAAGGTGTATGATTCCTTTAATGTGGTGTTGGATTCTGCTTGCTAGTATTTTGTTGAGAAATTTTGCATCTAAGTTCATCAGTGATATTGGCCTGTAGTTTTCTTTCTTTCTGACATCTTTGTCTGGTTTTGGTAACAGGGTGATGGTGGCCTCTAATACTGAGTTTGGGAGAGTTCCTCCCTCTGCTATATTTCAGAAGAGTTTGAGAAGGATAGGTGTTAGCTCTTTAAATGTTTGATAGAATTCACCTGTGAAGCCATCTGGTCCTGGGCTTTTGTTTGTTGGAAGATTTTTAATCACAGTTTCAATTTCAGTGCTTGTTATTTGTCTGTTCATATTTTCTATTTCTTCCTGGTTCAATCTCAGAAGGCCGTGCTTTTCTAAAAACGTGTCCATTTCTTCAACGATGTCCATTTTATTGGCATATAGTTTCTTCTAAATAATCTCTCATGATCCTTTGTATTTCTGCAGTGGCAGTTGTTACTTCTTTTTCATTTCTAATTCTATTGATTTAAGTCTTCTCCCTTTTTTTCTTGATTAGTCTGGCTAATGGTTTATCATTTGTGTTCATCTTCTCAAGGAACCAGCTTTTAGTTTTATTGATCTTTGCTATCATTTCTTTCATTTCATTTTCATTAATTTCTGATCTGATCTTTATGATTTCTTTCCTTCTCCTAACTTTGGGGCATTTTTGTTCTTTCTCTAATTGCTTTAGGTGCAAGGTTAGGTTATTTATTTGAGATGTTTCCTGTTTCTTAAGGTAGGGTTAAATTGCTATAAAGTTCTCTCTTAGAACTGTTTTTGCTGCATCCCATAGGTTTTGGGTCATTGTGTGTCCATTGTCATTTGCTTCAGGTATTTTTTGATTTCCCCTTTGCTTTCTTCAGTGATCACTTCATTATTAAGTCATGTATTGTTTAGCCTCCATATGTTTGTATTTTTTACAGATCTTTCCCTGTAATTGATATCTAGTCTAGTAGTGTTGTGGTTGGAAAAGATACTTAATACGAATTCAATTTTCTTAAATTTACCAAGGCTTGATTTGTAACCCAAGGTATGATCTATCCTGGAGAATTTTCCATGAGCACTTGAGAAAAACGTGTGTTGTTTTTTTCTGGATGGAATGTCCTATTAATATCATTAAGTCCATCTGGTTTTATGTATCCTTTACAGCTTCTGTTTCCTTATTTATTTTCATTTTGGATGATCTGTCCATTGGTGAAAGTGGGGTGTTAAAGTCCCCTACTATGATTGTGTTACTGTTGATTTCCCCTTTTAGGGCCGTTAGTATTTGCCTTATGTATTGAAGTGCTCCTATGTTGGGTGCATAAATATTTACAATTGTTATATCTTCTTGGATTGATCCCTTGATCATTATGTAGTGTCCTTCTTTGTCTCTTGTAATAGTCTTTATTTTAAAGTCTATTTTGTCTGATATGAAAATTGCTACTCCAGCTTTCTTTTGTTTTCCATTTGCATGGAATATCTATTTCCATCCCCTCACTTTTAGTCTGTATGTGTCCCTAGGCCTGAAGTGGGTGTCTTATAGAGAGCAAAAATATGGGTCTTGTTTTTGTATCCATTTAGCCAGTCTGTGTCCTTTGGTGGGAGCATTTAATCCATTTACATTTAAGGTAATTATCGATTTGTGTTTTCCTATTCCCATTTTCTTAATGGTTTTGGGTTTTTTATTGTAGGTCTTTTCCTTCTCTTGTGTTTCTTGCCTAGAGAAGTTCCTTTAGCATTTGTTGTAAAGCTGGTTTTGTGGTGCTGAACTCTCTCACCTTTTGCTTGTCTGTAAAGGTTCTAATTTCTCCATCAAATCTGAATGAGATCCTTGCTGGGTAGAGTAATCTTGGTTGTAGTTTCTTTTCTTTCATCACTTTAAATATGTCCTGCCTCTCCCTTCCGGTTTGTAGAGTTTCTGCTGAAAGATCAACTGTTAATGTTATGGGGATTCCCTAGTGTGTTATTTTTCCCTTGCTGCTGTAATATTTTTTCTTTGTATTTCATTTTTGATAGTTTGATTAATATGTGTCATGGCCTGTTTCTCCTTGGATTTATCCTGTATGGGGCTCTCTGCTTTTCCTGGACTTGATTAACTATTTCCTTTCCCATATTAGGGAAGTTTTCAACTATAATCTCTTCAAATATTTTCTCAGTCCCTTTCTTTTTCTCTTCTTCTTCTGGGACCCGTATAATTCAGATGTTGGTGCACTTAATGTTGTCCCAGAGGTCTCTGAGACTGTCCTCAGTTCTTTTCATTCTTTTTTTCTTTATTCTGCTCTGCAGTAGTTATTTCCACTATTTTATCTTCCAGGTCACTTATCCGTTCTTCTGCCTCAGTTATTCTGCTATTGATCCCTTTTAGAGTGTTTTTAATTTCATTTATCATGTTGTTCATCATTGCTTGTTTTCTCTTTAGTTCTTATAGGTCCTTTTTAAATGTTTCTTGCATATTCTCTATTCTATTTCCAAGATTTTGGATCATCTTTACTATCATTATTCTGAATTCTTTTTCATGTAGACTGCCTATTTCCTCTTCATCTGTTAGGTCTGGTTTTTACCTTGCTCCTTCATCTGCTGTGTGTTTTTCTGTCTTTTCATTTTGCTTAACTTACTGTGTTTGGGGTCTCCTTTTCACAGGCTGCAGGTTCGTAGTTCCCATTGTTTTTGGTGTCTGTCTCTAGTGGCTAAGATTGTTTCAGTGGGTTGTGTAGGTTTCCTGGTGGAGGAGACTAGTGCCTGTGTTCTGTTAGACCAGGCTGGATCTTGTCTTTTTGGTGGGCAGGTCCACGTCTGGTGGTCTGTTTTTGGGTGTCTGTGCCTTATTATGATTTTAGGCAGCCTCTCTGCTTATGGATGGGGCTGTGTTCCTGTCTTGCTAGTTGTTTGGCATAGGGTTTCCACCACTGTAGCTTGCTAGTCATTGAGTGAAGCTGGGTCTTGGTGTTGAGATGGAGGTCTCTGGGAGACTTTTGCTGTTTGATTTTACATGGAGCTGGGAGGTCTCTTGTTGACCAGTGTCCTGAAGTTGGCTCTCCCACCTCAGCGGCACAGCCCTGAAGCCTGGCTGAAGCACCAAGAGGCTGTCCTTCACATGGCTCAGAATAAAAGGGAGAAAAAATAGGAAGAAAGAGGATGAAATAAAATAAAGTAAGATAAAGTAAAATAAAGTATTAAAATAAAAAAATAATTATTAAGAAAAATATTATAAACACTAAAAAAAAAAAATAGCAAACAAACAAAAAAATGGACGGACAGAACCATAGGACAAATGGTGAAAGCAAACCTGTACAGACAAAATCTCACATAGAAGCATACACATACACACTCACAAAAAGAGGAAAAGGGGAAAAAATAATCTATCTTGTTCCCAAAGTCCACCTCTTCAATTACGGATGATTCGTTGTCTATTCAGATTTTCCACAGATGCAGGGTACATCAAGTTGATTGTGGAGCTTTAATCCAGTGCTCCTGAGGCTGCTGGGAGAAATTTCCCTTTCTCTTCTTTGTTCGCACAGCTCCTGGGTTCAGCTTTGGATTTGGCCCTGCCTCTGCATGTAGGTCACCGGAGGGCGTCTGTTCTTCGCTCAGGCAGGGCAGGTTTAAAGGAGCAGCTGATTTGGGGGCTCTGGTTCACTCAGGCCCGGGGATGGTGAGGGTTACAGATGCAGGGCGAGCCTGTGGCAGCAGAGGCCGGCACGACATTGCACTAGCCTCGGGCATGCAGTGCATTCTCCCGGGGGAAGTTTTCCCTGGATAACGGGACCCTGCCAGTGGCGGGCTGCACAGGGTCCCTGGAGGGGAGATGGGGATAGTGACCTGTGCTCGCACACAGGCTTCTTGGTGGTGGCAGCAGCAACTTTAGCATCTCATGCCAGTCCCTGTGGTCCGCCCTGATAGCCGCGGCTCGCATCCATCTCTGGGGCTCCTTTAAGCAGCACTCTTAATCCCCTCTCCTCGCGCACCAGGAAACAAAGAGGCAAGGAAAAGTCTCTTGTCTCTTTAGCAGGTCCAGACTTTTCCCAGACTCCCTCCCGGCTAGCTGTGGTGCACTAACCCCTTCAGGCTGTGTTCACACTGCCAACCCCAGTCCTCTCCCTGTGCGCTCTGACCAAAGCCCGAGCCTCAGCTCCCATAACCCGCCCGTCCCGGTGGGTGAGCAGACAAGCCTCCCGGGCTGGTGAGTGCTGGTTGGCACCAATCCTCTGTGTGGGAATCTCTCCGCTTTGCCCTCCATACCCCTGTTGCTGTGCTCTCCTCCACGGCTCTGAAGCTTCCCCCATCCACCACCCGCAGTCTCTGCCTGCGAAGGGGCTTCCTCTTATGTGGAAACCTTTCCTCCTTCACAGCTCCCTCCCATTGGTGTAGGTCCCCTTCCTATTGTTTTGTCTCTGTTTTTTCTTTTGCCCTACCCAGGTACGTGGGGAGTTTCTTGCCTTTCAGGAGGTCTGAGGTCTTCTGCCAGCATTCAGTGGGTGTTATATAGAAGCAGTTCCACGTGTAGATGTATTTCTGATGCATCTGTGGGGAGGAAGGTGATCTCCGCGTCTTACTCTTCCACCATCTTCTCAAATCCCTCAGAATTTTCTTAAAGTCTGAGAGTATATTTTTATTATAACTCATTCATACACTTAAAAAAAAATCTCTTGAGTGTCTTTTCTATGCCAAGCCCTATATCCGTATTATGCACTCAGAAACAGTCACTGATAAAGCAGACATACATACTTGCTTGAATGAGCATATGTTTTTGTGTGGAGAGTGGAGCAAATAATATTTAAGTAAATAATTTTAGGGCATGATAATTGTTTTAGACAACACCAAAACAGGGATATTGGTGGCTTCAATTTTAAATAGAATAGTGAGAGAAGGCCTTACTGAGAAGGTGGCATTTACATAAAGACATGAATGTAATGAGGAAAAGAGTCTTGAGGATATCTTGTGGGAGAGCATCCAAACAGAAGGAACAGAAATTGCAAAGGCCTTGAGCCTGTGGGATGGATGATGCCCTTGAGAAATAGTGTGGCTGAAGTTGAGGAAGGAATTGGGATTGAGTTGGGCATGAGATCAGAAATATAATAGTGGTAATGTTATGAGAGAGGGTACAGATCAAATAAATATAGCAGACCATTGTATAGACTTTCAATTTTACCATTTGTAAGATAAAAGAGGCTTTGAGCACACAAGTAGTAGGGAAAAGATTGAACCAGAAAGATCAGTAAGAAACCTGTTGTAATAATCCAGGCAAAAGATGATGTTTGCTTGGATGAAGATGCGGCAGTGGAGGTGCTGGAAGTAGTCAGATACAGTTTATATTTTGATGGCAGAATCAATATGTTTATCTGATAAATTGGATGTGGAGTGTGAGAGATAGGATGATTCCCAAACTTGGGAGTTCTATGCATGGGAGAGTGAAGTTTCTATTAATCAGGATTGAGAAGACTGTAGGTAGAACAGGTGAAGGTGAGTTATAGGTAGAGCAAGAGTTCAGGTTTGGACATGCTCAGTTTGGGTTATCTTTTAAATAACTAAGTGGAGATGCCTAATGGAAAGATATGTAAATCTGCATTCAGGGAGACACTTGGTTTTAAATAATTTTTTAGGAATTTTTAACATTAAGATTACATTTAAAGTCATAAGTTTGAATGAGACACCCTCTAAAGTTAACTGTAGATAGAACAAAAGATGTAAGAACTGATTCCAACTTTTAAAAAATCAGGGATATGAGGAGATAAAAGCAAAAGTAATTGAGAAAGAGGAACTAGATGGATATGGAGAAAACCAAACTAAATGTTTCAAGGAGGGAGAGATCAGCTATGTCAAGGGCTGTATATAGATCAAGGAAGAGAAATTTTGAAATTTGACAACATTAGCAATGGTAAATCTCATATAGCTCGTTTTTGTGTTGAATATTATAGTTCACAAATCATTTAAAAAGATTCTCCTTATTTTATTTCCACAGCAAGCCTAGGTTGTAGACATTATGAACCTTTTATTTTTTAGTTGAGAAAATGGACAGAAAAATGAAATTACTTTCCAAAAATTATTTTGCTCCCAAATGACATAGCTCAGGCTTAAACATTTATATGGTTTAAAATCTAGTGGGCTAACATATTTTGTAATATATTTTATGACACATGATTGGCACTCAGTAAATTATTTTTCAGACTTCCATTTTTCTTTTAAAGAATATCATCAGATTGCCAACAAACCCATGGAAGAATGATCGACATCACTAATCATTAGAGAAATGCAAATAAAAACTACAATGAGGTATCAGCTCACATCAGTCAGAATGGCCATCGTCAAAAAATCTACAAAAAATAAATGCTGGAAAGGGTGTGGAGAAAAGAGAACCCTCTTGAACTGTTGGTGGGAATGCAAATTGATACAGCCACTATGGAGAACAGTGTGGAGGTTCCTTAAAAAACTAAAAATAGAATTACTATATGATCCAGCAATCCCACTACTGGGCATATACCCAGAGAAAACCATATTTCAAAAAGAGTCATGTACCACAATGTTCATTGCAGCTCTATTTACAATAGCCAGGACATGGAAGCAACCTACGTGTCCATTAACTAATGAATGGATAAAGAAGATGTGGCACATATATACAATGGAATATTGCTCAGCCATAAAAAGAAATGAAACTGAGTTATTTGTAGTAAGGTGATTGGACCTAGGGTCTGTCATACAGAGTCAAGTAAGTCAGAAAGAGAAAAACAAATACCGTATGCTAACACATATATATGGAATGTAAAAAAAACCCCAAAGTTCTGAAGAACCTAGGGGCAGGACAGGAATAAAGACACAGGTGTAGAGAATGGACTTGAGGACACGGGGAGGGGGAAGGGTAATCTGGGACGAAGTGAGGGAGTGGCATGGACTTATATATACTACTAAATGTAAAATAGATAGCTAGTGGGAAGTAGCCACATAGCGCAGGGAAATCTACTTGGTGCTTTCTGTCCACCTAGAGGGGTGGGATTGGGAGGGTGGGAGGGAGATGCAAGAGGGAAGAGATATGGGGATATGTGTATACGTATAGCTGATTCACTTTGTTATAAAGCAGAAGCTAACACACCATTTTAAAGCAATTATATTCCAATAAATTTGTTAAAAAAATAAAGAATATTATCATTCTAGCATCAATACCCAATTTAATAAAGCACAAATACAGTTATTTAACTAACATATCCATTATTTATTAATCAATTTTTACATGGCAGTCAGTAGGTTTGCAAGGGAAACAAAACTAAGTAGGAAATAATACAATACTTTGATGATATCTCATTGGTGTAGGAGAGACAGACAAATGTTTATAATACATTGTGCTAAGGACTATGGTAAGGAAAGGATTATAGGGACACCAAGAAGAAATAACTAATTTAGCTTGAGTGACTGTAGTGAAGTCATACATTGTAGGTGAAAGTCAAAATGATTAAAAACAGAAGAATAAATACAGTGTTCTTCTCAATTTGGGCATTCTGGGCTGTTCAAGCCTTGGGGTAGTTATAACTGCTCACATATCCATCAAAGGCTTTATCTGAGCGCCAGACACACCAAGGTCAGGACAACAAGAAAATAGCACACATCTAAGCAAGCATCATTGTTGATGGATGACTTAATTATCTTGGTCCCCTGATGAATGAATAGTGTAACCATTTCCAGGAGATATTTTGCAGTCCCTAAGTTGACAATGACTTAGTTAAGTGGGATATTACAACCATGATCTGATAAGAAAAACATTTCAAAAACTACAAAGCTTCAATGGTTTGCCCTTAGCAAACTCTACTGTGGGCTTGACAATGTACTAGTGACATAACAAGACAGCCAGCTTATGAATAGATGCCACTGGTATCCTTTAGGTTATGCTTTCACAAAAAGACATATTACTCATTTGCTATAGCAGATGTTTTGTCAGGCAAGTTCAACAGAGATGATTGAGTAGTTGAATTCTTAAACCACATGTGAGTAGACATATAAACACTCATGCACACTCACACAGCTATAGAGTAGTAAAATTTCTATCCAACTGGTGAATCTCAAAAAGTATTCAAACAACATAAATGCCAATTAGTTTTTCATAAAAGAGCAAACAGCTTGTCTAGAAATTGAGAAAGACTTGAACAATGACTCAAGTAGGAGTAAGTATATGGTATATTTAGAAAAGATTTTTAAGTTCTATTTCAATCACAACTTTTAAAATATTTGCACAGTTGCAATAACTAACCCAAGGTCTTTTTAAAAAAATACATTGTTGGTCTTTTTATATGTAGAGTAGGTGAAGCTAGAGCTATAAGATTTTCAAACAGATACAATTTATTTCCAAGTACAAACTTAGAGATTGTTTTTGCTGAGTCAGAAGATACAGTTTTTAGTGGGTATTATGAATGTATTATATGGTCAATGAATTTAGAAAAGCCCACATTTACAAAATATACTTAACCCCAAACATATCTCCCTCATGTTCACTGTAAACCCTCATGAACTTGGGAGCTTCCCTCAAATGGATCCTGGCCATGAGCCTATAACAGCATCTAGACTGGAACTCATTAATTTAATACCAGCTTCATGCTGGCTCACCTATGTCATATTTTATTTTACTACAAATCCTAATCCAACTCTGTTTCTTTGTTTGAATGATTCTAATCCTGCAGACAAATTGGTAAAGTTCAAATCTTGGTTAAAAATCTACAATCTGTAATTTTCAGTACCATACTTAAGTCTCTGATTCTGTTTTTTTTTTTTAATTGAAATATATTTGACATATAACATTGATACATTTAAGGTGTGCAACCTGTTAAACATGTTAATTTGGTACATTTCTATATTGTAATATGATTGACATTGTAGCAATAATTAACATGTTACATAATTATCATTTCTTTTTAAGGGTTGTAATAATTAAGTTCTAGTCTCTTAGTGAGTTTGATGATTACAATACAATTTTGTTGTCTATATTCATTATATTGTGCATTAGAGCTCTAGGACTTATTTACTATTCATTGCAAGTTTATACCCTTAAACACCATCTGTCCTGTTCACTCACCTGCCATGCTTTTGTAACCATCATATTACTCTGTTTTTATGAATTTGGCTTTTTTAGATTCCATATATGGGTGATATATCTTTCTCTATATGACTTACTTCACTTAGCATAATGCCCACAAAGTCCATCTATGTTATCACAAATGGAAGGATGTACTTCTTTCACAGGAATGAATAGTTATATTACAAGTTCTTTATCAACTCATCCACTGATAGGCAGCTAGGTCGTTTTTATACCTTGGCTATTATGAATAATGCTGCAGTAAACAGGAATTCCTCTTTGATATCCTGTTTTCATTTCCTTTGGGTTTAACCCAGAAGTGGTATTCATGGGTCACGTGGTAGAACTTTAAAAAAAAAAATTGTGGAACCTCCACACTGTCTTCCATAGTGGCTAAATCAATTTACATTTCCACCAACAGTGTACAAATGGTTCCCTTTTCTTGACATCCTTCCCAATACTCGCTATCTCTTGTCTCCTTGATATTTACCATTCTAGTAGGTGCAGAGTGGCATCTCATTGTGGTTTTGTTTTGCATTTCCTAGATAATTAGTAAAGTTGAGCATTTTTTAGTCTACCTATAAGGAAGTAGGATGTCTTTTTGGGAAAATATCTGTCTAGTTTCTCTGCCCATTATTTAATCAGATTGTTTTGTTATTGTTGTTGAGTTGTATGAGTTTTATATATTTGAGATATTAACCCCTTATCTGACATATAGTTTGCAAAATTTTCTCCCATTCAGTAAGTTGCCTTTTCATTTTCTTTTGCTGTGCAAAAACATTTAAGTTTTACATAGTCCCACTTGTTGATTTTTGCTTTTGTTTTTTTTTGTGTGTGTGTGCTTTTGGTGTCATAACCAAAAAATAATCATTGCCAACACCAGTGTTGAGGAGTTTCTTCCCTAACTTTTCTTCTAGGAGTTTAATGGTATCAGGTCTTAAGACTGTGGTATAAGTCTTTAATCCACTTGGAGTTAACTTTTGTGAGTGGAGTAAGATAGGAGTCCAATTTAATTGTTCTATATGTGTTTACCTAGTTTTCCTCATACCATTTGTTGAACAGCCTATACTTTGCCCATTGCACATTTTTGGCTTACTTATCAAATAATAGTTGACTGTATATGTGGGATTTAATTTTGGGGACTGTTTCCTGCACCATCAGTCTATGTGTCTGTTTTTATGTCAGTACCATATTATTTTAATTATTGTAGCTTTGTAGTATAGTTTGCAATTGGAAAGTGTGATACTGCCAGCTTTGATTTCTTTCTCAGGATTGCTTTGTCTATGTGAAGTCTTTGTGGTTCCATACAAATTTTAGGCATGCTTTTTTTTATTACTGTAAACAATGTCATTGGTCTTCAGAAAGAGATTGTATAGAAACCAGATGGTTTGGGTTAGTATGGACATTTTAACAATATTAATTTTTCTGATCCATTAATACCAGATATCTCTCTCAACTTTTGCTTGTCTGTAAAGGTTTTAATTTCTCCATCAAATCTGAATGAGATCATTGCTGAGTAGAGTAATCTTGGTTGTAGGTTTTTCTCCTTCATCACTTTAAATATGTCCTGCCAGTCCCTCCTTGCTTACAGAATTTCTGCTGAAAGATTAGCCATTAACAATTTAGAGATTCCCTTGTGTGTTATTTGTTGTTTTTCCCTTGTTGTTTTTAATATGATTTCTTCATATTTAATTTTTGATAGTTTGATTAATATGTGTCTTGGCGTGTTTCTCCTTGGATTATAACAAATGCTAAAGGAACTTCTCTAGGCAAGAAACACAAGAGAAGGAAAAGACCTACAATAATGAACCCAAAACAAGTAAGAAAAAGGGAACAGAAACATACATATTGATAATTACCTTAAAGGTAAGTGGATTAAATCCTCCCACCAAAGGACACAGACTGGCTGAATGAATACAAAAACAAGACCCATATGTATGGGGTCTACAAGTGACCCACTTCAGACCTAGAGACACATACAGACTGAAAGTGAGGGGATGGAAAAAGATATTCCATGCAAATGGAAATCAGAAGAAAGCTGGAGTAGCAATTCTCATATCAGACAAAATAGACTTTAAAATAAAGACTATTACAAGAGACAAAGAAGGACACTACATAATGATCAAGGGATCGATCCAAGAAGAAGATATAACAATTGTAAATATTTATGCACCCAACATAGGAGCACTTCAATACATAAGGAAAATACTAACAACCTTAAAAGGGGAAATCAACAGTAACACAATCATAGTAGGGGACTTTAACACCCCACTTTCACCAATGGACAGATCATCCAAAATGAAAATAAATAAGGAAGCACAAGCTGTAAATGATACATTAAGCAAGATGGACTTAATTAATATTTATAGGACATTCCATTCAAAAACAACGAAATAAACAGTTTTCTCAAGTGCTCATGGAACAGTCTCCAGGATAGAACATAGCTTGGGTCACAAATGAAGCCTTGGTAAATTTAAGAAAATTGAAATCATATCAAGTATCTTATCCGACCACAATGCTATGAGACTAGATGTCAATTACAGGAAAAGACCTGTAAAAAATACAAACACATGGAGGCTAAACAATACAGTACTTAATAACGAAGTGATCACTGAAGAAATCAAAGAGGAAATTAAAAAAATACCTAGAAACAAATGACAATGGAGACACAAGGACCCAAAGCTTATGGGATTCATCAAAAGAAGTTCTAAGAGGAAAGTTCACAGGAATAAAATCCTACCTTAAGAAACAGGAAACATCTCAAATAAACAATCTAACCTTGCACCTAAAGCAATTAGAGAAAGAAGTACAAAAAAACCCCAAAGTTAATAGAAGGAAAAAAATCATAAAAATCAGATCAGAAATAAATGAAAAAGAAATGATAGCAAAGGTCAATAAAACTAAAATCTGGTTCTTTGAGAAGATAAACAAAATTGATAAACCAGTAGCCAGACTAATCAAGAAAACAAGGGAGAAGACTCAAATCAATAGAATTAGAAATGAAAAAGGAGAAGTGACAACTGAAACTGCAGAAATACAAAAGATCATGAGAGATTAACACAAGCAACTCTATGCCAATAAAATGGACAACCTGGAAGAAATGGACAAATTCTTAGAAATTCACAACCTGCTAAGACTGAACCAGGAAGAAATAGAAAATATGAACTGACCAATCACAAGCACTGAAATTGAAACTGTGATAAAAAATCTTCCAACAAACAAAAGCTCAGGACCAGATGGCTTAACAGGCGAATTCTATCATATATTTAGAGAAGAGCTAACACCTACCTTCTCAAACTCTTCCAAAATATAGCAGAGGGATGAACACTCCCAAACTCATTCTACGAGGCCACCATCACCCTGATACCAAAACCAGATAAAGAAGTCACAAGAAAGAAATCTACAGGACAATATCACTAATGAACATCAATGCAAAAATCCTCAACAAAATACTAGCAAACAGAATCCAACAGCACATTAAAAAGATCATACACCATGATTAAGTGGGGTTTATTCCAGGAATGCAAGGATTCTTCAATATATGCAAAACAATCAATGTGATACACCATATTAACAAATTGAAGGAGAAAAAACATATGATCATCTCAATAGATGCAGAGAAAGCTTCTGACAAAATTCAACATCCATTTATGATAACAACCCTGAAGAAAGTAGGCATAGAGGGAATTTTCCTCAACATAATAAGGCCATATATGACAAACCCACAGCCAACATCATCCTCAATGGTGAAAAACTGAAACCATTTCCACTCAGATCAGGAAGAAGACAAGGTTGTCCCCTCTCACCACTCTTATTCAACATAGTTTTGGAAGTTGTAGCCACAGCAATCAGAGAAGAAAAAGAAATAAAACATATCCAAATTGGAAAAGAAGAAGTAAAGCTGTCACTGTTTGCAGATGACATGACACTATACATAGAGAATCCTAAAGATGCTATCAGAAAACTACTAGAGCTAATTAATGAATTTGGTAAAGTAGCAGAATACAAAATTAGTGCACAGAAATCTCTGGCATTCCTATACACTAATGATAAAAAACCTGAAAGTGAAATTAAGAAAACACTCTCATATACCATTGCAACAAAAAGAATAAAATATCTAGGAATAAACCTACCTAAGGAGATAAAAAAGCTGTATGAAGAAAATTATATGACACTGATGAAAGAAAATAAATATGATACAAATAGATGGAGAGACATACCTTGTTCTTGGATTGGAAGAATCAAAATTCTGAAATGACTCTACTACCCAAAACAATCTACAGATTCATTTCAATCCTTATCAAACTACCACTGGCGTTTTTCACAGAACTAGAACAAAAAATTTCACAATTTGTATGGAAATACAAAAGACCCCGAATAGCCAAAGCAATCTTGAGAATGAAAAATGGAGTTGGAGAAATCAGGCTCCCTGATTTCAGACTATACTACAAAGCTACAGTAATCAAGATAGTATGGTACTGGCACAAAAACAGAAATATAGATCAATGGAGCCGGATAGAAAGCTCAGAGATAAACCCATGCACATATGGTCACCTTATGTTTGATAAAGGAGGCAAGAATATACAGTGGAGAAAGGACAGCCTCTTCAATAAGTGGTGCTGGGAAAACTGGACAGCTACATGTAAAAGTATGAGATTAGATCACTCCCTAACACCATACACAAAAATAAGCTCAAAATGGATTAAAGATCTCAAGTTAAGATCAGAAACTATCAAACTCTTAGAGGAAAACATAGGCAGAACACTCTATGACATAAATCACAGCAAGATCCTTTTTGACTCACCTCCTAGAGAAATGGAAATAAAAACAAAAATAAACAAATGGGACCTAATGAAACTTCAAAGCTTTTGCACAGCAAAGGAAACCATAAAGAAGACCAAAAGACAACCCTCAGAATGGGGGAACGCATTTTCAAATGAAGCAACTGACAAAGGATTAATCTTCAAAATTTACAAGCAGCTCATGCAGCTCAGTATCAAAAAAACAAATAACCCAATCCAAAAATAGGCAGAAGACCTAAATCAACATTTCTCCAAAGAAGATATATAGATTGCCAACAAGCACATGAAAGAATGCTCAACATCATTAATTATTAGAGAAATGCAAATCAAAACTACAATGAGATATCATTTCACACTGGTCAGAATTGCCATCATCAAAAAATCTAGAAAAATAAATGCTGGAGAGGGTGTGAAGAAAAGGGAACACTCTTGCACTGCTAGTGGGAATGTGAATTGGTACAGCCACTATGGATAACAGTATGGAGGTTCCTTAAAAAACTAAAAATAGAACTACCATACGACCCAACAATCCCAGTACTGGACATATACCCTGAGAAAACCATAATTCAAAAAGACTCATGTACCAAAATGTTTACTATAGCTAGTACATGGAAGCAACCTAAGTGTCCTTCATTGGATGAGTGGATAAAGCATATGTGGCACATATATACAATGCAATATTACTCAGCCATAAAAAGAAACAAAATTGAATATTTGTAGTGGGGTGGATGAATGTAGAGACTGTCATACAGAGTGAAGTAAGTCAGAAAGAGAAAAACAAATACCATATGCTAACACATATATATGGAATCTAAAAAAACAAGGTTCTGAAGTACCTAAGGGTAGGACAGGAATAAAGATGCAGATGTAAAGAATGGACTTGTGGACATGGGGAGTGGGAAGGGTAAGCTGGGACGAAGTGATAGAGTGGCATGGACAGATATACACTACCAAATGTAAAACAGATAGCTACTGGGAAGCAGTCACATAGCCCAGGGAGATCAGCTTGGTGGTTTGTGACCACGTAGAGGGGTGGGATAGGGAGGGTGGGAGTAGGGATATTCAAGATGGAAGAGATATGGGAACATATGTATATGCATAACTGATTCACTTTGTTATAAAGCAGAAACTAACACACCATTGTAAAGCAATTATACTCCAGTAAAGGTGTCAAAAAAAAAAAAGATATCTTTCAATTTGTTGTGTCTTCTTTAATTTTATTCATTAAAGTCTTGTAGTTTTCATTGTACATATTTTTAACTTCCTTGGATGAATTTCTTCCTAGGTATTTCATTTTTTATGATGCTATTGTGAATGGGATAGTTTTCTTTATTTCTTTTTCAGATGTCATTATTAGTGTATAGAAATGCAATCAATTACTGTATGTTAATTTTATATCCTGCAACTTTACTGAAATTTTTGATTAGTTACAACAGTTTTTTGATGAAGTCTTTGGGATTTTCTATATATAACATCATATCATCTTCAAATAACAATTTTACCTTTTTCTTTTCAATCAAATGTCTTTTATTGTTTTTTTGTCTTGCCTACATGTTCCAGTTAAGACTTCCAGTACTATATTGAATAAGAGTGGAGAGAGTGAGCATCATTGTCTTGTTCCTGATCTTAGAGTAAAAACTAAAAATTTTCCCCATTAAGTATAATGTTAGCTGTTGTTTTGTTGTATATAAACATTAGAATGTTGAGGTATGATTTTTCTATGTCCAAAGGAAGGTTTGAGGGTTTGTCATGAAAGGATGTTGTAATTCATCAGATGTCTTCTGCATCTATTGAAATAATCATGTGATTTTTAAAAGGCTTGCATTCAATTACTGTGATATATTACAATATATTTATCTGCACATGTTGAAACACCTTTTCATCACACAGATAAATCCCACTTGGTCATGGTGTATAATCCTTTTAATGTGTTCTTAAGTTTGGTCTGCTGATATTTTGTTGAGAATTTTTGCATCTATATTCATCAGGGATGTTGGTCTGTAGTTTTCTTTACTTACAGTGTCCTTAACTGTAATAAGTATCAGTGTAATGCTGACCTCATGAAACAAGTTTGTCAGTATTTCCTTCTCTTCAATGTTTTGGAAGAGTTTAAGAAGTATTGGTGTTATTTCTTCAAATGTTAGCTAGAATTTGCTCTCTGGTCCTGGGGTTTCTGTGTTGGGAGGTTTTTGATTACTGATTCTTGTCTTTACTTGTTACTGATCTGTTCAGATTTTCTATTTCTTCCTAAGTTGGTCTCATTGGGTTTTGTATTTCTAGGAATTTATCTATTTGTTGACATACACTTGTTCATAGTATTTTCTTATGATTCTATATATTTCTGTAATATTAATGTCTCTGTTTTCATTCCTAATTTTGTTAGAAAATTAGATTTCCTAACAAAATTTCTAATGAAATTTTATTAAGTCTAGCTAAAGGTTTGTCAATTTTGTTTACCTTTCAAATAAAGCAGCTCTTAGTTTCATTGATCCTTCTTTTTTATTTTCTTTTTTTTTTCTAGTCTTTATTTCATTTATTTTTGCTCAAGTCTTTATTATTTCCTTCTTCTGCTAACTCGGGGAATAATTTGTTCTTCTTTTTCTAGTTCCTTGAGGTATAAAAATAGGTTTTTTATTTGAGATCTTTCTGATTTCTTAATATATACATTTATCCCTATGCACTTTTTTTCAGAATTGATTTTGCAGCATCCCATAAGATTTGGTATGTTGTGTTTCCATTTTCATTTGTTTCAAGGCAATTTTTAATTTCTTTTTGATTTCTTCTTTCATCCATTGATTATTCAGGAGTGTGTTGTTTAGTTTCCACATATTTGTAGATTGTCCAGCTTTCCTCTTGTTGTTGATTACAACTTTTATACCATTGGGGTCAGAAAAGTTATTTGGCATGATTTCAATCTTAAATTTGCAAAGAGTTGGTTTATCATATTATCTATCCTGCAGAATGTGCTGTGTGCTCTTGAGAAGAATATGTGTTATGTTCCTGTTAGAGGGAATATTCTATATATGTCTGCTAAGTCTATTTCATCTAAAGTATGGTTAATTCCAATATTTCCTTGTCGATTTCCTTTCTGGATGATCTATCCATTGCTGACAGTGGGGTACTGAAGTCCCTACTATTATTGTATTGTTGTCCTTTTCTCCCTTCAGATCCATTAGTGATTGCTTATATATTTAGATGTTTTAATGTTGGGTGTACATTTATCTATTATTGCTTATCTTCTTGAATAATTGACCTCTTTATCATTATGTACTGACCTTCATTGTCTCATTACCTTTTTTTGTTTGTTTGTTTGAAATCTATTTTGTCTGATATAAGAATGGCTAATCCCACTTTCTTTTGGTTTTCACTTGCATGCACTATCTTGTTCCATCCCTTCACTTTGAGTCTATGTGTCTCTTTAGAGCTAAAACGAGCCTCTTGGTTAAAGCATATAGGTGGGTCTTGTTTTTTTAAGCATCCAGCCACTCTGTGCCTTTTGATTGGTAAATTCAACCCATTTATTTTTAGAATGATTATTGATATGTAGGGACTTACTACTGCCATCTTATCATTTGCTTTCTGGTTATTTTCTCTTCCCATTGTTTATTTTCCTCTTTGTATCTGTCTACTTTTGTAAATTGGTTAGTTTTCAATGGTTATATGCTCTGTTTCCCCTTTTTTACTTTTGATGATCCTACTCTAGATTTTTGCTTTGGAGTTATGTTGAGGCTTACATAAAACATCTCACATAAAATAATCCATTTTAGGCTGACAGTAACTTATCCTTATGTGCCTATAAAAGATCCATCCTTTTTCTCTTGCCTATATATATATATATATATATTTTTTTTTTTTTTTTTTTTTTTTTTTTTTTTTGGCACCC
>NW_006787746.1:1243734-1247450 GCF_000442215.2 Lipotes vexillifer | reverse complement strand
TTTTTTTTTTTTTTTGTGGTACACGGGCCTCTCACTGCTGTGGCCTCTCCCGTTGCGGAGCACAGGTTCCGGATGTGCAGGCTCAGCAACCATGGCTCACGGGCTTAGCCACTCCACGGCATGTAGGGTCCTCCCAGACCAGGGCACGAACCCATGTCCCCTGCATCGGCAGGCGGACTCTCAACCACTGCACCATCAGGGAAGCCCAAGCCCATACATTTTTGATGCCACAATTTACCTCTTTTTATGCTGTGTATTTGTTAACAAATTATAGTAGCTATAGTTACTTTTAATACTCTTTTAACCTCTATACTATAGTTAAGTGGATAATACACCATCCTAACAGAGTTATAGTGTTCTAATTTTGACTGTCTATTCTAACCTTTACCAGAGTGTTGTGTACTTTCATATGTTTTCATGTTGTTGATTAACATCTTTTCATTTCAGCTTGAAGAAGGACTCTTTTCAGCATTTCATGCAAGGCAGGTCTAGTGGTGGCAAACTACCTCAGTTTCTGTTTGGCTGGGAAAGTCTTTATACTCCTTCATATCCGAAGGGTAACTTGCAGGCAAAATATTCTTGGCTGGAAAATTTTCTCTCTATATACTTAGAATATGTCATTCTACGCTTTCCTGGCCTCTAGAGTTTTTGCTGAGAAATCTGCTGATAGAGTCATGTGGATTCTTTTGTAGGTGAATGTACCCTGGCTTCCTTAAAATTCTTTTTTATCACTGATTTTTGTAAGCTTCATTACAATGTGTTTTGGAGAAGGTCTTTTTGCACTGAGAAAACAGGGTATTATGTTAGCTTTGTGGACTTGTATATCCAGTTCCTTCCCCAGGTTGGGAAGTTCTCAGCTACTACTTCTTTAAATAAACTATTTGCCCCCTTTTCCCTCTCTTCTCCTTTTGGAACATCAATTATTTTAATATTTGGATTTCTGAATGAATCTGAGAGATCTTACAGGGTTTCTTCACTTTTTAAGAATTTTGTTTCTCCCTCTCCTTCTTACTGAATTATTTCCATACTCCTATCCTCCAATTATTTATTCTTTCTCCCATCTTATCTGCACTGTTACTGATGCCTTCTGTCTCATTCTTCTTCTCATTAGTTGAATTCTCAAGCTCCAGAACTTTGTTTTTGATTCTTTTTTTATTAATTTCAATATTTTTTGTTTCAGAACTCCTTCTGTTCATTGATTTTATTCCTGGACTGTCTTTCTGAGTATCCTTATAACTTGTTGAATTTCTTCATAACAGCTAATTTGAATTCTTTATCAGTTAGATTTCAATATTCTATGACTTTGGTTTCTGGAGAAATATCATTTCCTTTTTGTGACATTGTACTTTCTTGATTTTTATTGTGTTTGTAGGTATGTGCTTTTGCTTTCACATTTTATTAAGATGCATATTTGATAGGTTGCATTCCAGGGAAATGAAAATCCCCTACCTCAGGAGACCCACCTGAGACAGCAGCATGGGGTCACCACCCAGAAGGGGAAGATGGTAAAGGGAAGAGGGGAATTGTAAAGGCACTTATATATTTATGTGATGTTGCTAAATAAGATGAGGAGCCTTTGTGTCAGTGAGATCTAGAAAGCAGCAGCAGCTTGGGTATTTTTTTACAGCCCAGGGTTTTTTTTTTTAATCTCTGTCCAGCAAATGTTGGATGCAGTTTCACAGGATATGAAAATAGGTAGGTTCTAAATGGTAGAAACATTCTTATTTGGGCTATATTTAAAGCAATCGGATGTGTAAAAATTTACCTTTGCCACCTCTGTTTTCAAGTTAATGGTCCAAGCTTACTATGAAAAAGTAAACAAAATAGCAATATACATGGGCCATCGTTTCATCATTCATGCAACACTAGCATACACCAGTATAATATTCCATGAAAACCTTTGCAATACTGAAAGTCACAGACAAATTGTCTTCCCACAAGACTGCACCAGATTTGGGGTGTCATTTGTAAACTCTGATTACTCAATCATTTTCCTTTATTACAATGCTCCTTATTCTATCCCTTACCCTGTGCATGACCATTTTTAAGTTTTTGCCTGTGTACTAAAACAATATTCCGCTTTAGTCCCTGTTACTAAATTCAAATCAGTGACTGAAGTCCTCAAACCTTTTAACCCCTATCTTCTAGTTTTCTTGCATTCTTCTTTCCTCTTCCTTCTTTCCATGTTTTGAAGAAATCTCTTGCTAACTCTCTAGTTCTCTTTGACTTTTTTGTATTTGTATCTTTACTGCTATTTTAGTAGTGCTGCAGGAGGGAAGAACTAAATTTTAAAGAATAAGTAAGATATCCATAAGAGAAGAAGGAGAAAACCTTTATTACAAAAGAATGTGCAAAGGAACAATTTTAAGAAAACTGAAATATACTAAGCTCCTTCACTTCTCACCAACCAGGCATCTAAATCTGGTCTGCTGGTTGGTTTATCTCATTCCTATATATACTGTGATATATACTGTTCTGTCATAACTTCAGAGTGCAAAACTGTCTACAATGAGCCGTGACTGTATAGTTTGCACATTGTGTTGAAAATTTTAAGTATTCTTAAGCATCATTTTGAAAATTAAAATAGTTAGATCCATAACAAAATAATCATTTGGGCATGTGTGATGAGAAAAACAACTTTTGAGGAAAACTTTGTTTTTTCTGATTTGCTACTTAGCACTGTGTAGTATGATAACCCTGCTCACACCCAAAGTCTGGACTTTTAGATAAGGACTTATTTTTAGGCTGTCTACCATAAGTTTTCGCTTTACTTTTCCCAGCTAACTTTTAAAATAACCACTTAGAATAAAGCCTGAAAAAATTAGTGACCTCCACCGAAAACATCTTATAAGCCACAAGTGCTTGCTACCCTGCCCTCTCTCTCCTGCTAGCCTGTGACCTGGGCCAGAGGACTGCCTTTCCCCTGGCTCAATTGTGCCCCCTCACTTCAGGGATCTGTGAGTAATAAATGTTACTGCTTCCTTTATGTGGGTATATTGAAACTGCACCTTCAATGAAAACTGACCCCACAGGTTTCACATTCTCAAAGTGGGAGCTTGAAATAGCTAATAGCTACCTGCTGCCACATGTAGGTGGCTCGTTCAGCAGGTCAAAATCTGTATATTCTTAAGTCAGTACCACAGCTCCAGCTTCTCAATACAGGAGTGCTCATTCTAACAAGTGAGTGAAAAAGTTCAGAGTTTTAAATTATTTCCTATAATTTTAAACAGTTAAGAAATGGCAAAGCAAAGAGCTGAAACTCATACACCTGACATTAACACTTCTCATTCTATATTCTCCATCTCCAGGCAGGTATGAAGTAAATATGGGCAGCTATTGTAATCCCTGGTATTTTAAATTCTGTATGTGTGAATAAAAGACAAAAATTAGATTGAAACAGGGCAACACTAAATAAGTAGGTACATGTTTAATAGACTTCAGATTTTATTTCAATTTTGATCTCCCCATCCAGGACAAAAATATCTAGTAATAATTAGGTCAGCTAATCAACTTGAAATCCCTAAATATGGGCTTCCCTGGTGGCGCAGTGGTTGAGAGTCCGCCTGCCAATGCAGGGGATGCGGGTTCGTGCCCCGGTCCAGGAGGATCCCATATGTCGTGGAGCGGCTAGGCTCGTGAGCCACGGCCGCTGAGCCTGTGCGTCCAGAACCTGTACTCCGTAACGGGAGAGGCCACAACAGTGAGAGGCCCGCATA
>NW_006787746.1:1164564-1243724 GCF_000442215.2 Lipotes vexillifer | reverse complement strand
GGGCCCGCAACCAAAAAAAAAAAAAAAAAAAAAATCCCTAAATAATTTTAACTGGTAGACTTCTTATACTTGTTTTATACATGAATGAGTAACTATTAGAATACTATTGACTCCTCATGACCTCAGATTCATGTTACAGTAAACAATGCATCATTGCCTCTCTTCTCTGAACTTCAAAAGACTTCTAGATCTGAGTGTCCTTGACATGGGTGATTTGCGTTACAATGATGGGTGAGTTATGAAGCTTGTAACCTAACCTGTGGGGATGTCATTTTCCTAAGTAGCCAGAGACCCCTCCACATTCTGACTTCATGCTACTTTTCCAATTTTATCAATTTTATCCCTTTAATTCTCCAAACAAGCACAAATACGTATGTTTATATTTTATCATTTCTTTCCTTTGCCAACTCTGCTTTATTCTCATTTACATAGTTCCCTACAGCCAATCTCCCACATTCCTTCAAGCCAAATTCAAAGTTCACCTACACTAACATTCTTTTCCTGATCCACCCATTTTTCTCAAACTGGCCAGTATCTATCCATTCTATGCAGTCCTATTATCTAGAGAAATGTGAAAGGCTCAGTACTTGTAGGCCCCAGGTACTATGGAAGAAGAAGGTGAAGCATGGTGCTCCCATGAAGAAAATCCTGAGAAAGGAGACAAAAAAAAAAAAAAAAGAGAATCAATAAGAAAATATAATATTTTGGAGAATTAATACAAGGGATCCAGTATCTTATCATTAGTAGATATAGAATGAGGCAACAGAGGAAATGGATGAGATAAATAAAATGATTGTTTCCCATACTGGAGGATATCGTTCTCAGGATTGGTCAGGGAATTATTTGGGCCGATTCAATCTGGAGAAAAAAAAAAAATACATACACATATTAACATATATGGCACTAAAGTCCATAATTATGAAGTTGCTATACACTGAGGAAAAATTAATAAGCAGAGGGTCCTAAAAACTATGCCCTAAAAACTTGAAGAACAAAACAAAATATCTTATTAAAAAGAAGAAGAATCACAATGTCACTAACTTCTCAACAGTAGCAATAGGAAAAAGAGGAAAAGACCTAGAAATTCTGAGAGAAAATTATTTATATGCCAAAATTCTATCCCTATTGAAAGTAATAATCAAGTCAGGGAAGTATAAAAGTGTTTTTGAACATTTGAAGAGTCAAAATATATCTATCTTACACAGTTTCTTAAGAAACTACGGAAGATGGACTCCATTAAGAGGAGAGACTATGTTAGGATGCAAGACTAGAGATGATCTGCAGAGGCTGTAAACCATGTGTGGGGGGTGCTCTTGATTGATTCTTATTGTTGTCAAGTTATCTCCGTAGTTCTTCCTGCTATAATATTACCCAATTCTGATTTATTAATAGTGAGTTATAATTCTCCAGTTTTATAATATTGAGAAATTGTTAGGTTTTATTTTTCAGAATTTATACATACTTCTTGAAGTGGTTATCAATCAGTAGTCAAGAAACACTTCTTTATAAGTGTTTCACACATATGATTTATCACATGTAATTTATTGACAGGTGCAAAGTATATATATTTTCTTGATAGTGTTGTTAAAGCAATATTGAAGTAGGTGGTGGATCAAAGAGAGAATGTACAACATGAATAAAGGCCATCTGGGAACTTCCAGCTTTCAGAGTCTCTAAATAATTAAATAGATGCAAATGCATTCATAGTAAGGGAAATTAATTGTTTTCATCATGATAAAAAACTGATATATTCAAAGACATGATACATCATCTCATAAGAATCTCCTCTTATGAGTAATCTGAGTTCTTATGAATAATATTAATAATGAAAACATACTTTTCTGGTTAGGTCCTTTATGTATTCTTTATTTGACCTTCTTTCTACAAAGAAATATAAATTATAAATTTTTACCCCAATGCATCTTTTGATCATAATATGAAGGAATCCTTTTCCACTGGAGCTCCTTTTTGTTTCTTTGTATATTTAACATTATCAATTTCTCTTCCTTTTAATTGTGATACCCTTGACGTGACTGAAATAACTCAGAATCTCATTCTCTCTCTTTCTCTTACACACACACACACACACACACACACACACACACACACATAGACATACACTCCCAATATATGTCCTTTGTATTCATTATCTTGCCTACATTATTAGGGCTGTCACATTAACAGTTTTATTCATAATAGTTTTATATCATATTGGCATCTGTTTTCATTAATACAACAAAAACCTCATTAGCAGAGACTCTTACTAGTATTTTGTCATGGGAAATAGTTTCTTCATTTTATATTAGCACCATAAGATGAGATAACAAATGACTACTTAAAATCTTTGCAACTCCTCCATTTGAGCAATGGAACACATCTAGCACATTGAGTAGGAGGATATTGTAGATGATTTATCTATCTTTGTTCCAAGAGATTTGGTAAGAAACAACAGTAACAGTTACAGCAACAGCAATTAAACACTACAGTTTGTGTGCTTGATATTCTATGTTCCTCTTTCATCATTTTGAGAAGAACCTATCTCAGACTCTAATAGTTTGTTCCTAGATGTGATAAGGCCAAAAATTAAAAAAAAGAATATTTACATCTAGGCATTGACACTAATAATCATACCTTTACAAGTGTTGCCTCTGTTCCTGCTGCACCACTGACAAAAACAGATAGTGAAATGTATTTCCACCAGTCTGTGTTGTCTAAACTAGTGATATTAAGGAGAGGATCAAAGGAAAAAGAGCTCCACACTTAGGGAATGGACCTCAGTTTCATTATTATAATTCACCCATTGATAGAAGGGACATGTATATGAATTATTTCATCAGATATCCTATGTCTTCAGAGGGCATGATTATTTTTAGATAACTCAAATTAAAAGAGATAAACAACCTAAAAAACAGAGAAGGTATGAGAGAGGCATAAAAAATATCCTATAAGATTAAAAACAAGCTTTGGAGACAGATATACCTAGATTTAATTCCCATGTTGGCCATTTAATTCCATTGTGACTTTGGTCAATCTCTTTATCTTTCTTCATCTGTGAAATGTAGATAGTATTAAATCTGCTCTGAGTTATTGTTAGAATTAAATAAAATTTTAAATGTCACACTGATCATTTATTGCCTGGTATATAGTAAATTCTATATTTGGATTGCTAGATCAAAATATTCTAGGGCTGAGATGGTCCCTAGAAGTCATCTAATTCTAAGTTCTAATCTCTTACTAGGTACTTTATTCCTTTAGTCATTTATTTAGAGGCAGATATCTACTAGGAAAGAAACAATTTTCAGATTACTTTCTCATAGTTGGGGTAACTTAGATTTACATTTGTACTACAACTGTACTTAGAATTGCTGTAAAGACTTTTTTCTTAATATTTATGGTTTATATAGGTGAATAAATAAAAATGAATCCTCTCCCCCAAATGTTACTTCTCTTAATCTCACTTTGTATTCAAGATAAATGGCAATCTTAAAAAGTGCCTAAGAAGAGTGAAGAAAGGAAAATGGTCTTGAGGTCAAGTAATTTCATACATAAAAGCAGCCAATATACAGAAAATATACTCTTAAAAAGACATTATAATCAAGCACGTAAAATCGCCATCACTTAATAAAAATTTTCAAACAAACAGAAAAATGTGATCCATTTGATAAAGGAAATGTTTTATATCTTGACTGAGATTATATTTATGCAGAACTACACATTTATGAAAAATCATCAAATTTTCAATCAATATCTATGCATTTCACTGCAATAAAATTTAGTTTAATTTAAAAAATAAGGGATCTAAGGTTTTGCTGGTTTTATATCTTGATTGTAAATAAGGTGTTAAGATCAACCTAGTGTTCAGGATGGTAATAGCAAATAACTTTATGTAGTCCAACAAGGGTTAGAAATGGGTAAGCAAAGAGAAAGGGTTTAAAGTGGGGAGAAAGAAAACCAAAACTGTTTTGTTTTAGATTTGCAGAAGTTATTCCTTGGCATTGCATTATGTTCTCTTCAAAAACAAAACAATGCCTTTTTCAATTTTCATTTAACTTTTGTCTTTTAGAAGCTTTTCAGTACTTATTACATATCATTAAGCATATTCTTGCATATGGTTTCCAAATTTCTAGAATGTTTACATTGTAGAAAATTCTACAAAGTTGTCAGTCCCTTAGTATTAATTTGGGCAGTATAATGCTTGGGTACATGCTCTTAACCATTACATATGTTCAATTTTCAAGCTGCTTTAAGTGGGAATATTGGAATCTAGACTTGACAGAAGTTCTTTCTTTTTTTTTTAATTTTGCTTTGCATTCCTATTTTATATCATTATTCTGTGGTCTTATAGTCTAGGAGTCTATGTTAGGCTCCTACTGAAGGCTTGGCCCAGGGGAGCATTGGACATTCTCCGAACACAGACAGCCTAGAGACAGCTGAGGCCTTGAATGATGAGGAATGCTATGTTGGAGTGTAAGCAAGAATTAATGGATAGAAACATGTAGGGGAGAAAAATTATTTGTTCAAAATGAAGGCTAAGAGCAAATCCTGGGATCAGAAAGAAATTAGTTCATATGGGGCATGAAATAAAATGATGAATTCCATGAAAAACCTAGTTGAAATTATAAATTGGGTGACTTCTACAAATTAGTTTTAGGAATAGATGTGTTAGGATTCTCCAGATAAATGGAATTCTTTAGATAAACTACATATATAATGTTATATATAAGATATATAGGTATAGATATAGGTCTCTTATTCATTATGTCTAATTTTCTATCATCTACCCATCTACCTATCTCCGAGAGAGAAAAATCTATCTCTGAGAGAGTAAGACACACACACACACACACACTCACACAGAGAGAGAGAGAGAAAGAGAGAGAGAGAGATCTCCAATTGCTTCTCTCTCTGTGTGTGTGTGTGTGTGTGTGTGTGTGTGTGTGTGTGTGTGTGTATCACACAAACACAAACTAATGAGAGAGAGAGAGGGAGATATCCCACTTCTCTGGAGAATCTTGACTAATACTACAAATAGAATCAGTAGATTCTATAGATAGATAGATATCATGAAGAAATGATTGGTTCAAGTGATTACGGAGACTGAGAAGTCCCATGATCTGCCATTGGCAGGCTGGAAACCCAGGAAAACCAGTGGTATAATTTAGTCCAAGTCCAAAGACTTGAGAACCAGGGGGATCAATGGTATAATTCCCTGTCCAAGGGTGGGAGAAGACCAATGTCTCAGCTTAAATAGGCAGACAGGAAAAAAAGGAGGTAATTTCTTCCCTCCTCTGCCTTTTGTTCCATGTAGGCCCTCAATGCATTGGATGATGCCCATCCATATTGGGGAGGGCAATCTATTTTACCTAGTTCACTGATTCAAATGCTAATCTCATCTGAAATCACTCTTGTGGACATACCCAGACATAATGTTTAATCCTGAAAATCTGCACAGACAAGTTGACCTGTAAAATTAACCATCACAAAAGGGTTCCATTCTATTAAAATGTTTTGGAGCTGGAGGAACACCATGATGCTCTTGAAAAGTGGATGTGATTTCCCAGAGTGTAATTGGAATTTGTCAGAGAGTGGGGTTTGTTTTCATTGGCTAGCTGATACTATGTCTGGTCCTTTCAGGATCCATTTTTCTTCTTACAGAGGGTGTGCTCTGAACATACTACTCAAGTTCATGACTGAGGGAAAGGAAACAGTCATTTCCCTTTTCCATGAATACAACAAACTACAGAAGGACAGGTATATCCCTAATCAAAGATGAATGGCCGGGCTTCCCTGGTGGCGCAGTGGTTGAGAGTCCGCCTGCCGATGCAGGGGACACGGGTTCGTGTCCCGGTCCGGGAAGATCCCACATGCCGCGGAGCAGCTGGGCCCGTGAGCCATGGCCGCTGAGCCTGCGTGTCTGGAGCCTGTGCTCCGCAACGGGAGAGGCCACAACAGTGAGGGCCCCGCGTACCCAAAAAAAAAAAAAAAAAAAAAAAAAAAAATGGCACATGTGAGAATATGAACAAGTTGAATTTGTTGAATTTGAGAATCATCTTCATGCAGATCGTCACACACCATTTAAATTAAATATCAGAGCAGTTGGGATCAATATAAGCAAGTGTCACTTTTAGCTAAATAAGGTAGCACTTTAAAGTTACCTAAACGTCAAGCATTGCATTGATTGTGTCTTTTTAAAGTATGTTCACTTACATTATAAAATCCTGCACAAAATTTCATAATTGTGTAAGTGTTGCACAAAAACTAATATGATATGCAAATATAAATGTCATATTGTCTCATTAGTCATGCGTGAATCTTTATTACAATAAACCCCAAATCTAATTTGGAGTTTTTACATAATATATTTTAATTCATGGATGAAAGATTTGCATTGTAATTACAAAACTTAATTAAGTCATTCATCTGATAACATTTATGCAGATTTATATGTATTCAACTAACATCAAAGCTGATGGCACTGGTAAGTTTTACCCTGGTTTCCAATATTTTAGTTCTCAAAATATAATTTGGATATGTAGCAGTATAAATAGTGAGTGATGCTCTGGAGCATGCATTGCATAGTGGAGAAAACTCACTCTTTCCATTTCTCAAAGTTTTTTAAATCTCACATCTTCTGAGATGTCTGTAAAGGGAATAATATTAAGTTGCAATATAACTTTCCAGTGGCAAAAACCCTTACCTCATATTAATACTGTAAGGAAGATACTGATAGTTACACTCATTTTAGAGATGAGAAATTTAGAAAACTGAGACTGATTTCCCCTGAAAGCATGAAATTACTAAATTAAGAAGCTAGGCTCTGATTTTAGTCTTTATTGATTTCCATCTTTCTTAAATGCCCAGAGCATGTTCTGTACCCCACACGCTGACTTTTGATCATACGATGCCTTAAAGTTATAAAATAATATCCTAAGAGCTGAATCACATATCGTGTAAAACGTACTGGAAAAATCACCTGTTTGTTATCTATTATTACATATCAACTCTGAAATTTCATTGAGCATTTATGATATAGAGTAAAAACTTATAAGTGTTTTATATACATTATCATGTATAATCTTTATAACAACCTTGTGGGGTAGATACTATGTTTTTCTTCAAATGAGAAAATTTAAGACACAAAGAAAGTTTTAAAATTTCCTAAAGTTATACAAGTAGTAGGTGGTAGAATCAGGATTCATTTGCTTCCATGTAGATTCATTTGCCCCTATTTGGAGCACTTTCAAAATAGGGAGAAGTTTAAAAATGTATCTAGACTAATCTGTGACATTTAATATAATTGAAGGAAAATAAAAATAGGACTTGTAACTGAATGGGTTTAATAAACAATCATAGTGCTTGGTTTCCATGTGGATTTCACATTAACATTCTCTCTTTCCAATACTGCAGTATTTTAATAGAATGTGCTGCTTTAAAAGGGTTGTTTGTTGATTAAAATGATTTAATGAAGTCAATGCATAAAGATGAATGTTTCCATTCCAAATCTGATCCTATACAATAGGCTAAAAATAAATTGACTTTTGTTTAAAGCAAAATCTGTACTTGACAGTTAAGCAGTGTTCTCATTTCTGAGAACTTTATGGAGGTGGGAATTCAATAGAAGTAACTGGACAAAATTCCACAAAAGCACTCCTTCATACAACAGAGGCATGAAACTCAGAGATAAGTGTTCCAAATTTCACGCCAATTGCTCTAAAGCCTTGCAAAACGCCAATGTGTAAAAACGGGTCATTTTCACTGAACCACTGCCAACATGTCAGAGTAAAACATATTTCTTGTTGAAATGTAAATGATTGGACCCTAAACTCTTTCCTAATATATTTGGCATACAGGAGATTTGAGGTCACTGACCTATGCTAAAAATAAAAGCCACACACATTGGTTGACCTCAATTTATTACCTGGAAACCACTCTGCTATGGGCGAGAAAGGACCTTAGAGTTGGAAAGTTTGAATATCTAGTTTTCGTCCATATAAAGTAAAGCTAGCCTTGTAAACTGTAAACTAAATATGTTTACTAAATATGCATAGAATACACATCTACTTGACAAGGACCTTTTATATAGAAGTAATTTTATATTACAAATAAAGTTTGCAATAAATTATCTATTTTATATTGAATCTTGGCAGTTAATTTATTCTGGATAAATGTTACATTTTTCCATTAACATCAACAGATTAAGAGTTGGGAATATGATTTATGTTTTCAGGAAATAAGTACATATTTATAGACAATTAAGGGTATTAGTTCTTTCTGCTTCTTCTAAATGCTCCCAGCCCACTTCCATAATTCCCATGAGAAGCCTATTTTGATTGATTTAATTCTGTGATGTTGATTTTACCATATTAACTACTGTGCAGTAACTGTGTTAATACACTATGCATATATACTCTCTCTTCTTCCTTTCATAGAGTCAGGGTTGAGCCTTTTATCAGCATAGTAAGAGACTCAGTTGGTGTTTCACTCATAAAGAGGAGTAAAATATATGAATTCTGCATAAATGATAAGCTGACTCAGCCAGTTCTGGCACTCTTTTTGTCTCTCTTTCCATTGGCACAGTCAGAATTAACTAAATCCCTAAATTCAAGTTTAGGCTTGAGGAATAAAAGGAGGTCTCATAGGCCTAGGTAATCTCTCTAACCTTGAAAATTAAATAAACAGTTGAGGGATAAACCTGGATAAAATAATGATCTTTCCCCTTTATCATGTCTCTCATGCATTTACTTCTTGCCTGAAATTAAATTAAAAGGGTAACTGGGTTAAGGCAGTGTTTGTGCATTCCTGGGCATGATACCATCTAATAACTCTTTACTTTCATAATCATTTATAATCTCATCTACTATCTTCTTGCTATTAATAACATTGGCTGAGCACAGTGGGAGATGAAGATATACTCAATTCAGTCATTTCTAAATTTTTATTTTAATCTCATTCTTGTTCACATGTATAATAATCCATGGGATAACCTGATTTCGATATCTAGCTTGGATTTCTGCCGGGTGTGTTAAATATAGTTTATTGCATTCTTGCACACACAAAAATAACCCACCAGTGTGTTGAGACTTTCTGTAGAAAAAGTGTAAATTATGCCCACTGGCTTGGATGAGAGGGAAGCATCTGAGCAGGAAAGGCGGAGAGATCTAAACTAGAACTTAATCTTATTCATGCAAATAATCTCATAAAATAACATGAACCAATTCTCCAATAAGCAGTCGTTTGAACTTATGTCAGCCACTTAACTTCTCCAGAAGCAAATTTCTTCATTTGTGTTACCAGATTTTAGACTAGCAGGTAAGTGGCAATCCTTCTAGACCTAATATATCATGAACCTAAATTTAAAATCCTTAAGGTGAATACTAATTTTTATTGAAATATACTGAAATATAGGTACCCTAGAATAAGTGAGAAGTTGGTGAGAACTTAGAAAAAGAAGAGGTAAGGAAAGGATCAAAAAAGAATTATTCCAAAGGATCCTTGAACAGATGGCTGGATTAGAGTTCAGTCAACTCAAGTACATGCCATGTTTAGAATGTAGTTAAAGAATTATCAGAGCAGACAAAGAGTTTCTAGGTAAAACAAAGGAAACATCATGCAAAAAGATACCTGGAAGCCTTAAATTGCTAATGTCTACTTCTGCACTGTTACTTTTAATAACTGAGGTCAGTTTATGCACTGAGTACTACATTAAAAGGTCTTAGCCTTCAAGAAATGCAAAATGTTAGTCTTATTTTGATTTTTACTACTTTCTTCTATGGCATAAGTAAGGGAAATGGTTTCTTTAACAAAACTCCTTTAAGAGGATAATTGGTACATTTGACATGCTGGAAATCCTACCTTGACAGTTGATTCCTTCAGCTTGAGATTTTGATTTCTGTAGAAATGTAATCCCCCGTGGGAGAAGTATGGCTTTAGTTTGAGTATTTTTGATAATAGGTTTTTATATGGCCCCACCATGAAGATCAGGAGCCCCAAAAGATGAAACAGGAATTTAAAAAATGTGGGAAAGGAGAGCCATGGGTCAGGGCCATCCTATTTGGATTTTCCTGTCAGAAATCTCTTCTTAATTATCCCCTTAACAATGGATGCAACTGCATATAAGCATCACCTTCATTCATTATACTCCCTAAAAAGCTTTTTAATTTTTTTCCACAAAGAAAAATTACAACCTCAGTGTCAGCTCAATAAATGGTATGCATGGCTATAAAGCCATCTTATATGACAAGGATAAATCTTTCAAGCACCTGCTTCCCATTCAAGATAGGGTTACAGCTGCAATAACATTTACAGATTTAAGAGTTGAACCGTGGGAGAAAAAGACATCTGAAGGGAAGGATTTTGGCTTTATATTGGCCCAACCTAAATATCCTAAAACCCAATGGGGGGTGGTTGTGACTTTCCCCGCTACTTTGCTGTAAGTTTCAGAAAAGGTAAAATGGAGAAAGTGACTTGAGATTATTGATATGAAAATGTGTGTGGTGGGTGTGGAGAGGGAGGGAGAATTTATTAAAATGGCAAGTATTTATTATTTTATTTTATGTTTTACATTTTAAGCACAGCAGATCAATCAGTCAAATGTATTTATTGGGATCATTCAAGATCTCTAGAACAATTTTTCCCAACTATATTTCTGCTATAACATATGTGACAGTAACACATATATGCTTGAAAAACCCATGGCAGACCAGATTATATACTGGCTTTAATAAGAGAACTGAGTCCTATGTAAAACTGAGGATGAGCTATCTATATCTTGACCTCAGGTAACAAATTTTCAGTACTGTTTGTGGAGGGGTAGTGGTTGCTTACCACCCACATGACATATGGTAGAGGTTTAGTGAATACTTACTGTATCAATTAGTGGATGGATGTCTATGGTGGCTCAAACTGCACCAAAATATCTGTACCCTCAAAGAGTGTGGATTTGTGGGGCAAGCTGAGGCAAGAGGAGCAATAAAGAAGAGAAGCTTTTTAGTGTAGAGATGTATTTCAAGGTAAGAAAGATTCCTATGAATTTGGAGCCTTTGTGTTCAAGATTATTTTCATTTGTTCTTTTAACAAATACTTTTTGTGTACCTAGAATAAACTACAGTATATGCCAGGCATCAGCAAAATAGAAATGAGTATGACACAGCTCTATCTTTGAGTTCTCATTCCCTTGGGAGTAATTCTCATGTAAACAAAGAGTTATTTAATACAGAGTCTCTTCTGAAAAAACATGATATAGAGTGTGGCAGAGTAATTTTAAAATTAGAATAGCAGTTCTCTATCTCATAACTGGATACGACACTGTTACTTTCTCATTTCTTCCTAGTTCTATAATCCTATAATCCAGAATAAATATGTATCAAGGACAGATTTTGATAACTAAACATATTTGTAAATTTAATTGAGATTATATGCAGACTGATAAACTGCTTCCCTCAGAATTCTTTCAAAATAGTAAAATTTAGTATCATTTTGTCACTATGCAAACTGAACTCTTTAATTCTTTACTCTTTGACCAAGATTTGAAAACAGTTCTAGGAACCAGACAGATTTCACTCAGTAGATGATGTGCTTTTCTGAACTCTGAGTGGCATGAGGTTTTTTTTCCCTTTGTGGAGCCCAAGATGAATTTTTGAATGTCAGCGAGGCATTTAGTATTTGAGTACCATATCTGACGAGTCTGTTAGACCTTTGTAAGTCCACTTCCTGGGATCTTTTTCAAAGGAGAGCTATAGATATTTTGTACTTGGCAAGGAGGAAGCATGAACTCTTGAAAAAGAGGTAGTGGTTAAATTAAAGGCATTAAATTGGATGGGATCAGGAAAGTAATATGGTGAAAATGGCTTATCATGTTAGTAACCGTGTGCTAAGAAGGGCAAGCTCTGTGGGAGTTCTTGGTGGAAGCGCTGTAGAAATTACCAAAATGGGAGAAATCTGAGCTTTTTAAATGTGATAGGTTTGATCTAAAATCTTGTTTTCCTTATTGCTCTTCACACACAATTTCCCAAAATGAAAGGACTAGAAAAAGTAACACCATATTCCTTCATTCTGTCTGTTTTGTACATTTATTGTATGAGTATTTATTTATAGAGAAATAACAAAAGCCTCTGCAAACTCTATTCTTCCTAAATAACTGCATTTCTACAATCATTATTTTAAAAATACTGAGTAGATTTTAATGGACTCTATTTTATTCCTTTCCATGGGAGCTATCACTTATACCTGTCAGATGTAGGGATTCAGCAAGATATAAATGGAGCAAAGGAAAAAAGACCAGAAATTGAATAAAATGTATCCAAGAGGTAGAAAACATGCTGATAGAGCTATAAGTGTGGAGAGTGATAATTGCTTAGTTTGGCTGGCAAGCATAATGTATCAGGATTATTGTATTCTCTGGCTATTTACTGTTCAGAAAAAATGTTATCAAATGGGACTTGAGAATGAAATTCTACTTTAAGTACTAAAAGTGACTGGGAACCAGGATGCATATAATATTAAGTGTTCAGGAAGACTAGGAGGTGGCATAAATGGTAATAGGACTCCAGCTACTATGGTGTTCTAAGATATTCCTCAGAAACAGAAGACATGCATGCCTTTGTCACTGTTAGACCTTTATAAGTCACTGAAGATGCCTACAAAATGTCGCTTCTGCAAATTCAACACCTGGTTCTGAGCCCATGGCCATTAATAGTTGCCGTTCTGCTTCAGAACCAGACATCCATGGACTTTGAAGCCCTGCTGGAAAAGACTTCATGGCTGAAAGGCTTAGCCCAGGCCTTTGGGGGTTTTCTCACTTGGCCTGATAATTAACCTGCTGAAAAAGTTTTCCAGTCAAGCATTCTTCTGCATTCCAACATTGTCAGCCTTGTCAAAGACTGGGTGATTCTGAAAGTGCACTCTGGAGAATCACAAGTGGTAGATGGGCTTGTTTTCCAGCATATCACTCTCCTCATTTACTTGGCTTACAGGAACCAGTTTCTCAACATCTGCAACTAGAATTGGCAAAATCATGGTAAGATTTATTCCTAGATGCGAGCAGAAATTTAAGCTGGTAACCAGAATAGGAATTTACCCTTTTTATTGCTGCCTTGTATCATTATGGTATTGTCTTTAAGGTAGTAAAGTGTAGTGGTTAAAAGTACAGATTTAGTAGCCAAAATGCCTAGGTTCATAGCTTAGCTCTACCATGTTACTTAACCTATTTACCTTAGTTTCCTCTACTGTAAAATAGAAGTGATAGATGAATTAGTGACTATCTTTTAGGCTTGTTTTATTGAATGAATTAGTTACTTTAAAACATGCAAAATATAAGTACAAAAAATATTAGCCCTTACTAGTTTGCCTCTTGTCACCTATCATTTGGATCTTCGTAATGGTCTTTGTAGTTTCTCTAAGCTTGGAATCTCACTACTGTCTAATGTATTTCCCATATCTATCATGGAAATTCTTAGAGTTTGCAAATCTGATCTTGTTACCTCCTTCCTCAAAATTCTTCAAAGACATCTTTTATTTAAATAACTTACATGAACACTAAACATATTAGAAGATAACTTAGACACTTCTGTCCCTCCTTACTTATGTAGCATTACTTTCTGGTACTCCTCATCATTCACCCTTTCCCACTGGAATTTTCCCAGATACAACCAGCCTTTTCCTGCTTTCAATGTATTTTTTACATCAGGTGCTCCCCAGGGATTTAAACCTTCTCTCTTTGCATTCTTCTCTCCCTTTTTTCCCCATTTCCTCCCTTCTCATCTTTCCTTTAATTTTTCTGTTGTTTGACAAATCATCCACAATCTGTGCTGAAATACTTTTCTCAGTAGCTCCACATTGTTTTTATAGATCTTTTAACTTGCTGAATTATAGCTGTCATTTTATTGAATTAAACAATTTTGTTTGCAGATCTGTGTTTGCAGTAGATTCAAAACACTAATATCTTCTTTCCTTAGCAGCTAGAACAGTGTCTAACACATAATGGCCACTAAATAAATATTTGTTGACTAGATGAATTATATTCTACCCTATATTTCTCAATCTTGGGATGAGAACATATTTAGTGGAAGATCTGGGGCTATTACTGCAATTCAGATGTACAATCTCATGCACACCTGTTAGTTGTTGTCAATAGCTCACAAATAATAGAGCAGATTCTGTAATGGGGAAAAGTCATTCATGATATTTGTACATTTTGTGTTGCCTGAACTACTTTACAGTGAAGTTTTTAGGCTTAACCATAGGCACCATATTATGTGCTCAGACTGTTCATTATGAAAGTTTAAAGTAGCACAGAATAACCAGTGGTTAGTAATTAAGATACATCAAATAGCAATGTCTACATTAACAAAATCATTAAGGACCATGCTTATTTTACCAAATCCCTTTATTCAACAGTGCCTGAAAGCTGGTTTTCTTTTGCCATTTTTAATTTTAATATCATAGGAGATCTCAAGTAAAATATACTTTGATCATTTGAGCTAAGTTTGCACATTCTCAGCATATGGGTAATTTTCTCATCCCTTTCACTGTGAAAGCACTTAAAATGTTCTACAATTGTATCTAGATGTTCACTGAATGAAGTGAAGCACCTTGGCCCCCATCCCACACGGCCAGAATTTAGCCGTCACTGCATCATGAGAGCTGACACGTACACAATTACTTTCTATTCACAAGGCTCTGTACTAAGTGCTTCCCATCTTTAATTCATTAAGTCCAAACTTTCTCAGGGCTCAGCCAATCATCATTCCCAAATCATCATTATTCACAACATTATTCTGACTGCTATATGTTCTCTTGCCTATAAATTATATTTTTTGCTGCCATAAAAATGGATGCAGGGAAAAGAAAAATGTCTTCAATGAAAACACTTGAATAAGTGGCTCCACATAAATGAAGCCTAGGAATATAATGTCTTTAAATTGTAAAATTAATGTAGAAAAGAGAGGAAGATTTTGTAAAAAAAAACAAAAAAAAAGAGAAAGAAAAGGTAGATAGTAAACAGTTTAAATGTTTACTACTTGGCTATAGATTGAATTTTCAGCAAAATTTTAAAAATTGTATCCACAGTTATTCAGACAGTGAACTTTACCCAAGATCAATGTTTCTGTCATCAGATAGGCCCTAGCTCTGTAGGGGAGTGATGAAGGTCATATAGAAAATAAATTCGATTTCCACAGGATAGAGAAATTAAATTAAAGCTAAAGCTATAATATCTAAGGATATAATTTTTCTAATGTAACTTCATTCTGAGACTTCCATGTTGTCAATTGAAATCACCAGAAAGAAATATTTTGACTTTTGGGATCTCTGTATACTTAAAGTTTTCAGGCTTTATATAATCAGCAAAGGCCATTCCAAAGATATTTTCAAAGCAAATAGTCAACCTATTTTAAGAAATTGACACTGGTAGCAAATTTGAATTAAGGGTTGTCATTTATTTCCATTTTCCAAGTATGAAGTCTGTGAGAAGGGATGCAAAATTATGAGGTAAAAATGCTAGAAAAATGTAACAGTCATAAAGCTATAAACAATCAGTTTTGGATTTTTTCTTCCAGTGTTTACTAGGACTAAATTCTTTTTTTTTTTTTTTTTTTTTTTTTTTTTTTGGTTCGCGGGGTACGCGGGCCTCTCACTGTTGTGGCCTCTCCCGTTGTGGAGCACAGGCTCCGGACGCGCAGGCTCAGCGGCCATGGCTCACGGGCCCAGCTGCTCCGCGGCATGTGGGATCCTCCCGGACCGGGGCACGAACCCGTGTCCTCTGCATCGGCAGGCGTACTCTCAACTACTGCGCCACCAGGGAAGCCCAGGACTAAATTCTTTATGTGAAATAAATGTAATAACAAATTCTAGATATACCCCATTTTTCTGATAATTGGTATCCTACATAAAATCACATGGTGTATAGCCACCTGGGGTAAAGGAACTAAATACTATCCCAAGTAGCTCAAAGAAACTGGAGAGTTTATGGGTCTAAAATATTTATAGAGGAAATCAAGATGTGAATACATTTTGACTCCAAGTGACATGATACCCATTTATTCTTCCTTCTCTAGTCTTTTTTGCGCTCACAGCTTTATGAGCAAGAAAGCTATATCATGACCTATATTACTCTAACTGCTTACCTGAACACCATTCCTTTATTCATTTTAAAGTTTTTTTTTTTTTGGCATATTAAGGATCATATAAAGAGACTACCATGTGGAGACTGTTTCTGCATTTTCTGTGGACATGCTGTTAAAATTTGCAGCTTCTTTCATTAGGTAAAAGTCTAGAATATGGGACACCAGAGTTAACATAACAAAAACATCCTTGTTGTCATTAAGCTTACAGTTTAGTTATAGGGGATCAACAATAGACAAGATAAGTCAAATATATCAAAAGTTAGACAAATGTTAAGTGTTATGAAAGGAAGGGCTTCCTTGGAGAGTTTTCATTTGATATCGCAGTCAGTGAAGCCTACACTAAAAAAGAAATACTTGATTAATGACTAGAAAGTGGTGAGAGAATAAACCATATGGATATCTGGAAGAAGAGTATTCCAGGTAGTAGAAACAACAAGTGCAAAGGGCCTGGGGCAAAAATGTGACTTTTGTGCATAAGGCAGCATAGCTGGAGTGGGGTAAGAAAGGGGTATAGGGTAGGATATGAAGTCAAAGAGGCAGCATGGGGCAGTTTATTTAGGAGAATACAGATAACTGTAAGGCCTTTGACTTATTTTAAGTGAAATGAGAAGTCTTTGGTTTTGAGCAGAAAGAGTGACTTGACATTATTTCCTTTTTAGCTGGATTACTCTTACTACTATATTGAAAATAATTTTTAGGGGGTAACCATATCCAGTTAGGAGGATGCTGACATTTATCAGATGAGAAATGCCAGGGACTAGAAGGGTGGTAAGTTTAGAGATGGTAGAAGTTGTTGCATTTGCGATATAATTTGAAAATAAAAACAAGAGGGCCTAACAAATTTCATGTGGAATGTGAAAGATAAACTCCTTTTTCTAGGCAACTAGAATATTGGAGTCAGCTTATACTTATATAGAAGGACTGAAGGAAGGAGCAGTTTTGAGGTAACTGCAGGAGTAGATGAAGAGTAGAGATCAAGAGTTCAATTTGTATACATGTTAACTTTGAGACAGATGCTCGTTAGAAATCCAAGGGGAGGTCTTGAGTGAGCAGTGGTCCAGGCTAGAAACAGGCATCTAAGAATGGGCAATGTTTTCTAAGCATTGACTGTCTCCTATATTCCATATAGCTCAAAGTCCTTCTTCTCTTTCATCAGATGGTGGAAATACTAAAGAACTTTCTCCTGGAAAATGTTGACTGTTCTCATAACACTCATTTCCATATTCTCAAATTGTGTTACTTCTACCAGTTTTAATTGAAAAAACAGGATCAAGTCTGATTGAGGCAGACCCAGGACAGCATGTGAACAACAATCTAGGAAGCACTGTTTTGGTACTTCAACAGGCTAGATTAGGAAATGTGAGCATGCCAATGCAGAGAGTAATGTTGACTTAATGTTCTTCAATTCACATGAACTTCCCAGAAGTTCACAGATAAAAGCAAACAAGAGGAAACAAAGTGAATAGCCTTCTACTTGACCTTTGTTTTCCAAATAGTAATTTAGTCATTTGTCAGATTCACTTGATCTTTCCCCAAAGGGAAGCAGCTCAGAGGGTATCCAGCAGCACTGAAAGCTCCCACTAGTTTGTTGGTCTCCTGCAAGATAGGTGTATCACAAGGTCCCTTGTCACTGTTCCCATCAACTTGCTGCTCTCTATCCCCATCTTTTAAATAAAACCATTTTGTTTTCTCTCCAGCTTAGTAATAGGTTCTTATAATTGTTTACACACACATACACATATTCATACACACCCACACACATGTCACCCACTTACATATTACAGGGACACAGCCTTTTATGGTGGGGAGATTATCACAATTCCAATGGAAATACGAGCTGCTCTACAAATCTATTACATTCTTTGGGTGGCATCTTTGGGAAGGGGTGAAGAGAAGCTTAGATTTGGAGGGAAGAGTTATGGTATTATAAAAGATATTTCAGTTATTAACAGAGAAATTTAAAAATATTTTCTAAAAAGTGATAGTCCAATCTAAAGTAAAGATCAGTCAGTAAAAGGAAGTACACATTTTGAATATGCCAACCATAGGGCGATGGCTGTGACAGGTAAAGAGGAAACTGGAGATGACAAGATGTTTAAAAAAAAAAGAAACAGAAAGCAGATGTTGACTTCATTGGCAGTCCAGTGGTTAAGACTCTGTGCTTCCTCTTCAGGGGGAGTGGGTTTGATCCCTGGTTGGAGAACTAAGATGTGGCGTGGCCAAAAAAAAAAAAAAAAAAGCGGATGTTAAGAAGCAAATTGAACAAAAGTAATCTTTAAATTTAGATGTTTCATGGAGATGACAACAAAAATATATAATAATTTTAGCAATAAAAGCAGGTAATATTTGCATAGTGCTTTATACTTTACACAAATATAACATAACTTATTTCATTTAATCCTATTATGTAACTCTCTGAGAGGGACAGAATTACAACCTTTTTATGAAGATAAAAAACTGAAGTCTAGAGTGGGCACTTAATAGTCAAATAATGCTACAGTGAACAAGAAGGACAGCCAGAACAGATGCAAAATTCTTCTGACTCCCCATCTTGTTTGTTTTTACTGGCATCCTAAAAATAAAAAAATGTGAATATTTTCTATGACAAACATGCATGAAAGTACTTTCCAAGTTTGCTTATTATAAATACATAGCAAGGCATTATGTTCTTTGTTATTATCACCTTTGGTCCTTACACTGAATTATTTTGTATAAACATTCTATTATTGACTATCTGAAATAGCCCTCACATCTGTATAATTTTTTTTTGTTTGTTTATCTAGTTTCTACTCTACAATAGCTCAAAATCAAAACAAGGAAAACTTTGCAAAATACTATCATTTAAGCTGGAGGATTTAGTAAAAGACTAACTTGATTGCTTATATTATTCAGTGAATTAATCCTTGGAACTGTTTCTAGAATTACTGGCTTTTTTTATTCAATAAAATCAGAATCCATGCAAGACTGAAGAGACATGTGGTTCTAACTCATCCTGGAATGAGTACTGTGTATTGCTTAAAGAACTACAGTAAAACAGCCAAATAATCATAGTTTGAAAGACAAGGGACCAGACTCCAAGTCAAATACCTAACTCAGAGCACAGAAAATTCTATACTTGAATTATTTCTAGAATATTTCCAATGTCATTTTATCTTTTATGTATAAGATAATGATTCTTAGGAAACAAGAGAACAAAAAGCTTAGATACACATTTTTTAAGACATACATTGATGCTGTGATATGAATATGCCTTGAGAAACTTAAAACTATTCAGAAGACTACCCCTTTTCTTTTAAACTACCAGCAATGATGAATAGCCCTGCTTCCCATACCCATGACAAATGCACAATTATATAATTTTAGGCATGTGATTCTTGCTACAGACTTGGGTATATTTACAAAGAAACAATATACACATAGATTGGATGGCATTTAATGAACAAATCAATTGAGTAAATTATTCAAAGGTGAGGAAGTTGAATAAACTCATTTCATAAATTCAAAATGTGAAGGTAAAAAGAGAATATTGAAGTGCTGGTTTAATGAAGTTTTCTTCTTAATGCATAACCATGACTAACCACAGCATGGGGGACCCTTCTGTTAATGAGGCAAACATTCATTGACACAAGTGAGCATCTAATAATGTCTACCTTTGGGGCAGATGAATCTGTTATTTCAGTCCTGGTGAACAACAAAGGGGGCAGATAGGGCAGGAAATGTAATCTAATTGCCTCTCTTAAAGGAAAATCTGCTCTCCTTTGAGATATAGAATTTTATCTCTGGCTTCACAGGAATCCTTTTCTTTATGCAGGATGCCAGGTACGTCATAAAATGAAACCAGCTTGTTCTCTTCTCTTTGGGTTATATTAACTGAATTAATAAGCCGAGTGAGTCCTCTAACTACATCTCATTCTTTGTTTTTTTTTTTTTGGTTTTTTTTTTTTGTGGTACGCAGGCCTCTCACTGTTGTGGCCTCTCTCGTTGCACAGGCTCTGGACACACAGGCTCAGCGGCCATGGCTCACAGGCCCAGCTGCTCCACGGCATGTGGGATCTTCCCAGACTGGGGCATGAACCCATGTCCCCTGCATCAGCAGGTGGACTCTCAACCACTGCACCACCAGGGAAGCCCCCATCTCATTCTGAACACTAATTATTTCAATTTATGAAAAAAATGTGCCCATTACCTGGAGTTCCATTTTTTATGTGTGATCTAATCTGAACACAACAAGGATGTAATACTGAATTCTGTTTCCATTGAATCTCAAAATACAAAACAGAACAAAACTCCAGAAAACTAAATGATACAACAAAATGATGGTTCAAAGTCTGGGGTGGGGGAATATTTGGAAGAGATACACACCCTCAGATTTGAGGCACTATGGGGCAGTGGAAATGAAATGGGTCCTAAAATAGAAAGATGGAGGTTTAAACTCCCCATTTTGTTATTTAATATGTAAGCCTTGTCAGTCATATATCTTAAGCTCAGTGAGCCTCATTTCCCCTTTATGTAACAGGGATGATAATACGTACCTTAGAGCAGAGTTTTCATGATTCATAGATAATGTCTATAAAGAACCTCATTTTCTTCTTTTTTCATTTGCTTGTTTATTTATTTATCTTTATTTTACCTAAGTTATTTTGTGCTTTCATTGTCTGTGTTTGGCAGTTCTCATCTTCTGTCCTTAGGAGGAGAATGCAATCTCACACTTTTAAAGTTCATGTCCTCCCACTAATTTTGGTGAGCCTTGTAACAGACTGTCATTGCTGTGTACAGCATTTATAAACAGAAGAGAAAATTAACCCAGTTTTCAAGCTATTTTGAGTTCCTATGGACTCATTTATTTACCCTCTGAGCTGAAGTGATGAGAGAAACTGAGATTCACCAAAATCTTGGTACCAGAATCCTCACCCTGTAATTACTATTTAGTCTTAAAGATGTTCTAGCCCTCAATTTGTGATGAGAGCAAATAGAAATTGGATAGTCTCTGATTCCCACTTAATCTTTGTTCCCATTAAGTAGGACTAGATGATGAGTCCTCATTTAGCAGACCTAATTCCAATGCAGGATGTTACCATTTTGATTTTATTTGGTTATTTTCTCGTTCTAAATTTTTAATTAAAAATAAATGAAAACTTAATGGGGATAGTAAGGCTCAGCTGTTACAGTCAAAACATAATGTAATTCAGATTACTGAGTATGGTAATTTAAAATAATTTGAAAATATTATGAATACTAATGGGCCATAAAGCTTGTTAGAAAATATAAGACTAATATGTATATGGTGACTACTTTTATGTGAAATCTTGATGATCTCAAACTTAGGTTCCAAACTTGGTAGACCAAATACGTGGCCCCTTCACTCTCATTATACGTGTAAAAGGATCACTATATCAGCCTTAGGACATCAATGACAGGAGCCTTGACATGCACTAATTCAAGTTGTAGAATGAAATTTCAGTAATGATTGTTTCAAATTCCAGCTGGTAGCAACCCTAAAACTATTTATGTTTCAGGGCAAGGAAAGTTTGAAGCTGCATCTTGGACTACTTTGTTGTGTCTGGTCACAAACTTGGATTGACAATTATTGCAGGCTAATGATTCTAAAATTAGGCACAAATCATTAAGATGCAAGTCCTGTGTATAGCTGTAAGAAATCACTATTTTACAGTCTCTTATAATGATTCCTCAAGGAATCCATGAGGAATGCTTATATATTTTGCAAATGCATTCTGGGTATTACTTGTTACTCAACTCACTGTCTAGTAGGCTCTAGACCATTGCACTATTTGTCTTGTGGGTCTCGTTTTGCAAACTATAAGCTTTTGGCAACTTTTACTTCTTTGGTGCTACTTTGCACCTTGTAAGTTGTGGGACCCTTCTATATTTTCTTCCACATGATTGTTGATAATAAGATTGACCATTTAAGATAATTTACTTAAAGAGTAGGGCAAACTAAAGATAACTGAAACAACAAACTTTAAATCAATGATGATTAGTCCAGTCCAAGGTTCATCATAGGGCTTTGCTCTTGGGTTATCTTTCTCCATCTTTCAGCCAGTTTCTATGTTGCAGGGGCCAGTCTATAACGTTTTTGCTTCAAGGGGATGGACTTGTACTTTCCTCTTCTTTCTAGAGCCCAAGTTCCAACCTCTGGGAAATGTTGGCAGTGGAAGGAGACAGGAGGATTAGAGGATTGTTTTCCTAAAAGATAAAATAATATACTGGAAAGCAACTCTATCAATAATGACACTAAATTTCGTTGTTATGCCAAGTTTGAGTTTTCATTGACATAAAACATTCCTTCTCAGAATAGAACTCTGCTTTGTCATTGTATAACAAAATAATTTTATGCAAATACAAGGCAGATTGCACTCACAAAGGGGTTGAAAGATGTTAGACAAAATTAGTTAAGCAGTTTCTCTCCCTTTCTAACCATCAAGACTTCACAAAAACAACTGTGGTCTAGGATCATCCTGCCCCCCCTATCACTTACTGTAAAATTATTTAATATAGTTTGTTTCCATAATATCCATCCAGCACTTAGATGAAGTTATCTTTTCTTAACTTTAATCGTTAATAGTATACCTTGAAAACTTCAATACTTTGCTATTATTATCTGGACAAACTGTCTTTGGAGAAAGCACATTTAAATAGTTTACTAATCAATTTTCTCTTTTGTAAAGTAGAAATAATAATGCCTGCTCTTTCACATTAATTGATTGGCTGGTTCATCCAGTGCCCTTTAGACCTATGTATGTAGTAGTGTGAAGTCTTCCAGGTTTGACTAAGGGAGTTATTGGTCTGATCAGTGTGCTGATTGTTGCTCTAAGAAGCACTTAACTTTTATTTCCTCCCTGAATCCCACCTCTATACACAAACACAGAAACACCACAACCACTACCATCTTGTATGAAACTGGCAGATTCAGAATATCTTAAAAGTCTTACTTTAAACTATAATTGAGTCCATACTTCACTTAAAGATATTTTCGGCCACATGAGTGATAACATAATGATGAGGCCATATATCTTTTAAAAAGTGGGGGAAAAAGTCACAAAAATGACATAGAACTTAAAATTAGACTTGAAAGCCATGATCAGCTATATTTAGCCAATGAGGTTTAGTGTAAAATGGGTAGGTTTTTGCTGGCATGTATTAGTTACAAATCTCTAATGTTCTTCTAGTTTTTGCTTACAAACCAGAAAAAAGTGATAGAGGTGAATGTTCACAAATAGAAAATTTACATACACATATGTAGCAAATGTGGTATATAAATATACAAAGTACAATAAATAAAACTCACCAAAAAAAGTGTATCTGATGGACTGTGTATGGTGTAGTAATATAATTCACATTGGTAATGATTCTGTTTACAGTACTTTAATAGCTACATTGATCATATTTGAATAATGAATTGCTTATGTTAATAGTAATTGGAATTTGCTTATTTAAACACTTATCATTGCTAATTTCAGTTACCCAATAACGGGAAGTTAAGATTAGACAATTAAATAGATTTTATCAAGCTTACTTTGGAGAGAAAAACACATTTATTCTGATATGAAAACTGGTTTAATGACAGATTTATTTTAAGTTAACAGGCTTATTTTAAATTAAAAGTCAAAGCTGTAATTATTAAAAATTGCCTTTTAAACAGAGGTATCTAGTTTTAGTATGGACCCATTGCTATAGGGAATATTTTATGAGATTTTTCTCTAGTACTTTATATTTTTCTTAAGTGGTTTTAAATTGTTTTTATAAGCTATTTATCACAATAATCATATGACATGAGTTAACAGGTTTCCAACTTCACAGATGAATATATAAGATTATTAATGATTAAAGTAAAAAGTAATGAATGCACAGAGGTAGTTTGTGCTCATATATGCATCTAGCTTTTCCTATAGATAGGTTAGCTGAGTGTTTGGAATAGAGAAGGTGACCCCAAAATACCACTATAGTGAGTGAATTTTTGAATTAATGAATTAAGCTCCAGTCTGCTACTTAGTTGAAGTCTAGTCTTCTGGCCTTTTGGCAACGACAGCAGTACCCTCTTTTCTGAAGTTTCACTTTCCACAGTTTTCTGAGTAGCATGATGTAATCTTGTGCTCTCCTGCTCTGTCCAGCCTGGGATTCCCAACCCTTGATAAGCCTGATTCTCATCCAACCATCAACATCATCACGGCTCCATGACCAAGGATCACCTAGATCAGATAATTTTCCTTTGATGTATCATCAGGTCTGTAATAGTCTCATGCTAAGTCACAATGCCTAGTCATTTACCTCACTTCACTGGCATTTTATCACATCACATCATCACAAGTAGAAGGGTAAGTACAAAACAATAAGGTATTATGAAAGAGAGACCATAACCATATAACTTTTATTACAGTATATTATTCTAGTTCTTCTATTTTATTATTATTGTTGTTAATCTCTTACTGTGCCTAATTTATAGATTAAAATTTATCTTTGGTATATATGCATAGGAAAAAACAGTATATATAAGGTTTGGTGCTATATGCAATTTCAGGAATCCAGTGGGGGTCTTGGAATGTGTGCCCTACAGAAAAGGGGGGACTGCTGTAATATTGGTCCCTAGACATAATCCATTTGAGGTATGCTGGATAAAATCTATATGCTGGCCTAGGCCAATTATCCTTATATGGCTCTACCAAGGACAAGGTAAAGATCTGTGAAACTGTTGTGTGGGTTTAGAATATTGTTCTGGCCCTCTTTGCTTCATCTATAAGATGTAAACAAATATTATCTTGCAGAGTTGTGACAATTAAATGAAATAAATAATATAAAGTATGTAAACTGCAGCCAATTGCACCAAGAATGCACTCAATAAATTGTATATATTACTAGTTTCAGATTAAAATCAATGATTTATGGAGATAAGTATACTTATTTAACATTTTAATTACTCAATAACCATGATTCCATAGAATTATGTAACATCCTAATCTTCTTACATACACTGTAACACTGTTTTAAGGCCATCACTTTTTTGTTACTTTTTTTCCTTCTCTATGTCTACATTGTAAGATTTACCTGCTTCTAAGCATTCTTAACCTCACTACAATGTTGTTTTCTAACCTATAAGTTATTTATTTATGCCTAAATTTACTTTTGGGAATCCAGTGTATGTATAATACTATGCTATGCTTGGAAAAAAGTGTTTTAGCCAAATATGAAGACTAATTTTAAGAAATATTAACCTACTATCTGAGGGAAACATAAATATATAACTATTTTGCAAGATAGAATTTGATATGTGTAAAACCAGTAACATAAATTCTATAGAATTTCAGAGAAGCTGTATATATTTATTGCTGTTAGGAAATTTGGTCAGGTAAAGATGTAGTTTTAAAATATGGGTAGAAGGGAAATGTTCAAAATGGTGGAGGAGTAAGATGTGGAGATCATCTTCCTCCCCACAAGTACATCAGAAATACATCTACATGTAGGACAACTCCTACAGAACACTGGCAGAAGACTTCAGACTTCCCAAAAGGCAAGAAACTCCATGTGTACCTGGGGAGGGCAAAAGAAAAAAGAAAAAACAGAGACAAAAGAATAGGGACAGGACCTGTACCTCAGGGAAGGAGCTGTGAAGGATGAAAAGTTTCCAGACACTAGGAAGCCCCTTCAATGGTGGAGATGGGGAGTGGTGCAGGGAAATATTCAGAGCCACAGAAGAGAGAGCAGCAACAGGGATGTAGAGGGCAAAGTGGAAAGATTCTTGCACAGAGGATTGGTGCTGACCAGAACTCACCGGCCCAAGAGGATTGTTTGCTCACCTGCCAGGGCGGGTGGGGGCTGGAAGCTGAGGCTCAGGCTTTGGAGGTCAGACCCCAGGGAGAGGACTGGGGTTGGCTGCGTGCACAGAGCCTGAAGTGGGATAGTGTGTCACAGCTAGCTGGGAGGGAGTCCAAGAGAAAGTCTGAAACTGCCTAAGAAGCAAGAGACAATTGTTTTGGGGTGCATGAGTAGAGGGGATTCAGAGCACCACATAAACAAGCTCCAGAGAACAGCGCAAGCCGCAACTATCAGCACGGACACCAGAGATGGGCATGAAATGCTAAGGCTGCTGCTGCAGCGACCAAGAAGCCTGTGTGCAAGCATAAGTCACTATCCACAACTCCCCTCCCAAGAATTTGTGAAGCCTGCCACTGCCAGGGTCCCATGATCCAGGGACAACTTCCCAGGAGAACACACGACATGCCTCAGCCTGTTGCAACCTCATGCTGATCTCTGCCGCTGCAGGCTTGCCCCACATTCCATAACCCTCCCTCTCCACAGCCTGAGTGAGCCAGAGCCCACTAATCAGCTTCTATTTTAATCCCATTCTGTCTGGGCGGGGAACAGATGCCCTCAGGCGACCTACATACAGAGGTGGGGCCAAATCAAAAGCTGAACCCCAAGAGCTGTGTGAACAAAGAAGAGAAAGGGAAATTTCTCCCAGCAGTTTCAGGAGCAGTGGATTAAATCTCCACAATCAACTTGATATATGCTGCATTTATTGAATACCTGAATAGACAATGAATTATCCCAAAATTGAGGTGGTGGACTTTGGGAAGAACTGTAGACTTGGGATTTGCTTTCTGCATTTAATTTGTTTCTGGTTTTATGTTTATCTTAGTTTAGTGGGGTTTGCTTTCTACATCTAATTTATATATGGTTTTATGTTTATCTTAGTTAAGTATATAGAGTTTATTATAATTGGTAGATTAGTTTATTGATTTATATATATATATATATATATATATATATATATATATATATATATATATATATATATATATATTATATATATATATATTTCCTTTTTATCTTTTTTTGAGTGTGTATGTGTATGATTCTTTTTGTGAGTTTGTCTGTCTACTTTTGCTTTTACCATTTGTGGTAGGGTTCTGTCTGTTTTTCTGTTTTGTTTTTTGTTTTTAGTACAGTTTTAGAGCTTGTTATCATTGGTGGATTTGTTTTTTGCTTTGGTTGCTCTCTTCTTTCTTTCTTTTATTACTTTTTAATTTTTAATATTTTTTATTTCTTATTTTAATAACTTTATTTTATTTTATTTATTTATCATTTTTAAAATTTATTTCTTTTTCTACCTCTTTTTCTGAGCTGTGTGGTTGACAGGGTCATGGCGCTATGGATGGGTGTCAGGCCTGTGCTTCTGAGGTGGGGGAGCCGTGTTCTGGATATTTGTCCACCAGAGACTGCCTGGTTCCATATAATATCAAATGGCAAAGCTCTCCCAGAGATCTCCATCGCAATGCTAAGACCCAGCTCCACTCAAGGACCAGCAAGCTACAGTGTTGGACAACCTATGCCAAACAACTAGCAAGACAGGAACACAACCCCACCCATTAGCAGAGAGGCTGCCTAAAATCATAATAAGGTCACAGACACCTCAAAATACACCACCAGACACAGTCCTGCGCACAAGAAAGACAAAATCCAGCCTCATCCACCAAAACAAAGGCACCAGTCACCTCCACCAGGCAGCCTACCACAACCCACTGAATCAAACTTAGCCACTGGGGGCAGATACCCAAAACAAAAGGAACTATGAACCAGCAGTCTGTTAAAAGGAGTCCCCAAACATAGTAATTTAAGCAAAGTGAGAAGACAGAGAATCACACAGCAGAAGAGGCAAAGAAAAATCCCACCAGACCAAATAAATGAAGAAGAAATAGGCAGTCTCTCTGAAAAAGAATTCAGAGTAATGATAGTAAAGATGATCCAAAATCTTGGAAATAGAATACAGAAAATATAAGAAAGATTTAACAAGGACCTAGAAAAAGAAAAGCACACACAAATGATATTGAAAAACACAAAAAATGAAATTAAAAACTCTCTAGAAGGAATCAATAGTGGAATAAATGAGGCAGAAGAATGGATATGTAACCTGGAAGATAAAATAGTAAAAATAACTACCACACAGCAGAAAAAAGAATGAAAAGAATTGAGAACAGTCTCAGAGACCTCTGGGACAACACTAAACGCACCAACATTTGAATTATAGGTGTCCCAGAAGAAGAAGAGAAAAAGAAAGGGACTGAGAAAATATTTGAAGAGATTATAGTTGAAAACTTCCTTAATATGGGAAAGGAAAGAGTCAATCAAGTCCAGAAAGTGCAGAGAGTCCCACACAGGATAAATCCAAGGAGAAACATGCCAAGACACATATTAATCAAACTATCAAAAATGAAATACAAAGAAAACATTAAAAGCAACATTAAAAACACAAAAAACACACAAGGGAATCTCCACAAGGTTAACAGCTGATCTTTTAGGAGAAACTCTGCAAGCCAGAAGAGAGTGGCAGGACATATTTAAAGTGATGAAGGAGAAAAACCTACAACCAAGATTACCCAGCAAGGATATCATTCAGAATTGACAGAGAAATTAAAACCTTTACACACAAATAAAAGCTAAGAGAATTCAGCACCAACAAACCTCCTTTATAACAAATAATAAAGGAACTTCTCTAGGCAGGAAACACAAAGGAAGGAAAAGACCTACAAATACAAACCCCAAACAATTAACAAAATGGTAATAGACAAATACATATTGATAACTACCTTAAATGTAAATGGATTAAATGCTCCAACCAAAAGACATAGACTGGTTGAATGGATAAAAAAAACAAGACCATATATATGCTGTCTACAAGAGACCCACTTAAGACCTAGGGACACATACAGACTGAAAGTGAGGGGCTGGAAAAGGATATTCCATGCAAATGGAAATCAAAAGAAAGCTGGAGTAGCAATTCTCATATCACACAAAATAGACTTTAAAATAAAGACTATTACAAGGGACAAAGAGGACACTACATAATGGTCAAGGGATCAATTCAAGAAGAACATATAACAATTGTAAATATTTATGCACCTAACATAGGAACACCTCACCACATAAGGCTAATGCTAACATCCATGAAAGGGGAAATCAACAGTAACACAATCATAGTAGGGGACTTAACACGCCACTTTCACCAATGGACAGATCATCCAAAATGAAAATAAATAATGAAACACAATCATTAAATGATACATTAAACAAGATGGACTTAATTGATATTTAAAGGACATTCCATCCAAAAATAGCAGAATACACTTTCTTCTCAAGTGCTCATGGGACATTCTGCGGGATAGATCATATCTTGAGTCAGAAATCAAGCCTTGGTAAATTTAAGAAAATTGGAATCACATCAAGTATCATTTCCGGCCACAAAGCTATGAGACTAGATATAAAATAGAGGAAAAAATCAGTAAAAAATACAAACACATGGAGGCTAAACAATACACTACTAAATAACCAAGAGACCACTTAAAAAATCAAAGAGGGAATACAAAAATAACTAGAAATAAATGACAATGAAAACACAATTACCCAAAACCTATGGGATGTAGCAAAAGCCGTTCTAAGAGGGAAGTTTATAGCAATACAATCCTACCTCAAGAAACAAGAAACATCTCAAATAAACAGCCTAACCTTACAAGTAAAGTAATTAGAGAAAGAAGAACAAAATAACTGCAAAGTTAGAAGAAGGAAAGAAACTATAAAAAGCAGATCAGAAATAAATGAAAAAGAAATTAAGGGAACAATAGAAAAGAGCAATAAATCTAAAATCTGGTTCTTTGAGAAGATAAAGAAAACTGATAAACCATTGGCCAGATTCATCAAGAATAAAAGGGAGAAGACTCCAATTAATAGAGTTAGAAATGAAAAAGAAGTAAGAGCTGACACTGCAGAAATATCAAGGATCGTGAGACACTACTACAAGCAACTATATGCCAACAAAATAGACAACCTGGAAGAAATGAACAAATTCTGAGAAAAGCACAACCTTCCAAAACTGAAACAGGGAGAAATAGAAAATATAAACAGGCCAAACACAAGCACTGAAATTGAAACTGGTATTAAAAATCTTCCAACAAACAAAAGCCCAGAACCAGATGGCTTCACAGGCAAATTCTATCAAACACCTAGAAAAGAGCTAACACCTATCATCTCAAACTGTTCCAAAATATAGCAGAGGGAGGAACACTCCCATACTCATTCTATGAGGCCACCATCACCCTGATACCAAATCCAGAAAAAATGTTTCAAATAAAGAAAACTACAGGCCAGTATCACTGATGAACATAGATGCAAAAGTCCTCAACAAAATACTAGCAAGCAGAAGCCAACAACACATTGAAAGCATCATGCACCATGATGAAGTGGGATTTATCTCAGGAATGCAGGATTCTTCAATGTACGCAAATCAATCAAGGTGATACAACATATTAACAAACTGAAGGAGAAAAACCATATGATCATCTCAATAGATGTAAAAAAAAACTTTTGACAAAATTCAAGACCCATTTATGGTAAAAACCCTCCATAAAGTAGGCATAGAGGGAGCTTACCTCCACATAATAAGGGCCATAGATGACAAACCCACAGCCAACATCATTCTCAAGGTGAAAAATTGAAACCATTCTCTCTAAGATCAGGAATAAGACAACATTGCTCACTCTCACCACTATTATTCAACATAGTTTTGGGAGTTTTAGCCACAGCAATCAGAGAAGAAAAAGAAATAAAAGGAATTTAAATCATAAAAGAAGAAGTAAAGCTGTCACTATTTGCAGATGACATGATACTATATATAGAGAATCCTAAAGATGCTACCAGAAATCTACTAGAGCTAATCAATGAATTTGTTAAAGTAGCATGATACAAAATTAATGCACCGAAATCTCTTGCATTCCTATACACTAAGGATGAAAAATCTGAAAGAGAAATTAAGGAAATACTCCCATTTACCATGGCAACAAAAAGAGTAAAATACCTAGGAATAAACCTACCTAAGGAGACAAAAGACCTGTATGCAGAAAAGTATAAGGTACTGGAGAAAGAAATTAAAGACGATACAAGCAGATGGAGAGATATACCATGTTCTTGGATTGGAAGCACCAACATTGTGAAAATGACTCTACTACCCAAAGCAATCTACAGATTCAATGTGATCCCTATCAAACTACCACTGGCATTTTTCACAGAAATAGAACAAAAAAATTCACAATTTGTATGGAAACACAAGAGACCCTAAATAGTGGAAGCAAGCTTGAGAAATAAAAACGGAGCTGGAGGAATCAGGCTACCAGACTTCAGACTATACAATGTTACAGTAATCAAGATAGTATGGTACTGGCATACAAACAGAAATATAGAGACATGGAACAGGATAGAAAGACCAGAGGTAAACCCACACACTTATGGCCTCCTTAGTTTTGATAAAGGAGGAAAGAATATACAATGGAGAAAAAGCCTTTTCAATAAAGGTGCTGGGAAACCTGGACAGCTACATGTAAAAGAATGAAATTAGAACACTTCCTAACACCATATCCAAAAATAAACACAAAATGGATTAAAGACCTAAATGTAAGGCCAGACACTATGCAACTTTTAGAGGAAAATATAGGCAGAGTGCTCTGTAATATAAATCACAGCAAGATCCTTTTTACCCACCTCCTAGAGTACTGGAAATAAAAATAAAAGTAAACAAATTGGACCTAATGAAACTTAGAAGCTTTTGCACAGCAAAGGAAACCATAAACAAGATGAAAAGCCAGCCCTCATAATGGGAGAAAATATTTTCAAATGAAGGACCTGACAAAGGATTAATCTCCAAAATTTACCAGCTGTTCATGGAGCTCAGTATCAAAAAAAGAAACAACCCAATCCAAATATTGGTAAAGACCTAAATTGACATTTCTCCAAAGAAGATATACAGATTTCCAACAAACACATGAAAGGATGCTCAAGATCACTAATAATTAGAGAAATGCAAATCAAATCTACAATGAGGTATTACCTCACACCAGTCAGAAAAGCCATCATCAAAAACTCTACAAGCAATAAATGCTGGAGAGGGTGTGGAGAAAAGGGAACCGTCTTGCACTGCTGGTGGGAATGTAAATTGATACAGCCACTATAGATAACAGTATGGAGGTTCCTTAAAAAACTAAAAATAGAACTACCATACAACACCAACATCCCACTACTGGGCATATACCTTGAGAAAAGTATAATTCAAAATTTCGTGTACCACAATGTTCATTGCAGGTCTGTTTACAATAGCAAGGACATGGAAGCAACCTAAGTGTCCACTGACAGATGAATGGATAAAGCAGATGTGGCACATATATACAATGGAATATTAGTCAGTCATAAAAAGAAATGAAATTGAGTTATTTGTATTGATTTGGTTGGGCCTAAAGTCTGCCATACAGAGTGAAGTAAGTCAGAAGGAGAAAAAAGAATTACCGTATGTGAACACAAATATATGGAATGTAAAAAAAAAAAAAAAAAAAAAATGGTTCTGAGGAACATAGGGGCAGGACAGGAATAAAGATGCAGACATAGAGAATGGAATTGAGGACACAGGGAGTGGGAAGTATAAGCTGGGATGATGTGAGAGAGTAGTATGGACATATATATACTAACAAATGTAAAATAGATAGCTAGTGGGAAGCAGCCACATAGCCCAGGGATATCAGCTTGGTGCTTTCTGACCAACTGGAGGGTTGGGATATGGAGGGTGGGAGGGAGCCGCAAGAGGGAGGAGATATGGTGATATGTGTATATTTATGGGGGATTTACATTTTCATAAAGCAGAAACTATCACACCATTGTACAGCAATTATACATAAAATATGAGTAGAATTCTCACCACAAAAATTAAATGTTAATTATGTGACAGGACATGTTAGCTAATGCTACGGTGGTAATAATTTTCTAATTATAAGTGTATCAAATGGTCACATTGTGCACCTTAAACTTACACAATGTTATATGTCAATTTTTTTTTTTTTTTTGTGCTACGTGGGCCTCTCACCGCTGTGGCCTCTCTCGTTGTGGAGCACAGGCTCCGGACGCGAAGGCTCAGCGGCCATGGCTCACAGGCCCAGCCGCTCCGCGGCATGTGGGATCTTCCCAGACTGGGGCATGAACCCATGTCCCCTGCATCAGCAGGTGGACTCTCAACCACTGCGCCACCAGGGAAGCGCTATATGTCAATTTTATCTGCATAGAGCTGGAAAAAATATGGACAGAATTTCAGAAATTGGCCAATACCATTTTACAAACATAGGATTTCCTAATCTTTATTTAAAAAAATTCTCTCCATGTGATTTTGATGATTAGCCATGTTTGGAAATCACAATTAGCCAAATTCATGAACTTTGTCCTTGGCCAGAGTCATCTCAAGGTGCTAGAAAACTAAGGAGAAAACTAGGGAGAGAGGTTTTATTACAGGAAGAAATGAAAAGAAATGCACGCACATGTTTCTCACAATAAGGTAGTTTTTTCTAGTAATTAAGTTCAGCTAGTTTTGGTACACTTATTCCTCAGACAGACTCCCTTAAATTGTAAATTCCAGATTTGTTATTTACTAGCTATGTGTCAGAGTAAATTAATTAGAAACTCTAAAATCTCCTTTTCTTTGTCTTTAAAATGGGGCTAATAATGCCTATTTCATAGGCTTTTATTGTGATTGAGATAATGCTGTGTAATCAATGTATTAACATATAGAACATAAAGGGTTATTCTCTTAGATCCCTTTTTTACTTTCCCACAATTGCTTTTCCAAACATGTTTCATGGTGTTGTTTTTCCTCCATGGTTTGGATGAAACTGAAGCCTGAAGACTCTTCTTGTGTTAGTGGCTTCCAGAGAAACAGAATCAATAGGAGTGGCTTAAACTACAGAAAGGTATTGTCTCACAGCTCTGGAGGCTAGAAGTCTCAGATGAGGGAGTTGGCAGTGTTGGTCCTTTCTGAGGGAAGAATGGGTTTCAGGCCTTTTGACTTGGCTTGTAGGTGGCCTCCTTCTCCCTGTCTTCACATTGTCTTGCCCCTGCATATGTCTCTGTGACTAAATTTCCCTTTTTAAAAAGATGCTACTCATATTGGATTAGCACCCATCTTAATGAGCTTACTTTATCTTGATTATCTCTGTAAAGACCCTAACTCCAAATAAAGTCACATATTGAGGTACTGAGGGTTAGGACTTCAACGTATGAATTTGGTAGGAGGCATAATTCAACCCATTAATACTTACCTTCCAGTCTCTCCCAGTTCCCATTCTAGTCTTTCTCCTCCAGGAGTAACTACTGTCCTGAATTTAGTGATTATCATGCCCTCTTTTTCCATATTACTTTACCAAATACTTAAGCACAGCAAAAAAAGTATTGTTTATGCTTGAAAGATAATTTCCTTTTTATAAACTGAGCCATTAAATAATTACTCTTGTATGACTTTTTATGTCAATATATTGTTTCCCAAGATTTGACTATGTTGATGTAAAAGCTATGTAATTTGTACATTTTCTTTGTAAGTAACTATATTAACACATTATTTATCCATCCTATATTTGATGGGTATTTGGGTTGAATTCAGACTTATTACTGCAAATACATTGCAATAAAATTCCCAAACAAAAACATTCTTTTTATATTTTCTGATGTATGGGGACAAGAAATACTTCAGAATATGTACTTAAGAAAGGGTTTGCAGAATCAGAAGTTACACATGGGTCAATGTTTGATAGGGTAATAGAACTACTATGTATTATGGAATAAGGAATTTATTATAAAAATTAATCTTATAAAATTATGGGAAGTGCTGGAGAAGTAAAGATCTGAATAGGATCAGAGAAAAGTAATTAACCACTCCTGATGTGGTTGAAACAGTTGAAGCTTGTGGGAAGGGAGGCACATCCGGGAGCTGGAGTGAAATTGTTAAGGAATTTGATATAGAAGTCTAAGGAAGTTTGCTGGATTTTTGTGGATACCGCCTCTGAGTTTGCAGGAATACATCCAGCAAGACTGACAAAGAGAGAAAGCTGGGCAGGTTGAGGAGTGAAATAAGAAGACAAATTGGAACTCACTGTTACTATTGAGTCTGCCATTTACAGATGCTAACTAAACAGGTAAATTTTTTCATATGGCACACCCTAACTAGAAGCCACTCAGGAAAGGGAATTTTGAGATTAATGTTCACAGATTACTTGAACTGAAACAGTATCATGCCATTACATCAACTTTACAAATAATTCCAAATAATTTTACAAATTTGATCCAATTTATACCCTATACATAAATTTCTGTTGCTCTGCACCCTTTTTAGCACTTGATTTGTCAGGCTTTTATTTTGCATATCTGGTATGTGTAAGATAGTATTTTATTCAGGTTCTACTCTGTATTTTCCTGCTTTTTAGAGGGATTGAACAGATTCCAAATATTTACTATGCTTTCATAGTTCCTCCTCTGTGAAATGCTTATTGATAGCATTTGTCCATTTTTTTCCTATTTAGCTGATTTTTTTGCCTATAAATTTATGGGTTATTTTTATATCCAAACAGTTATATTTGTTACAAACATCATTTCTAATTTTCTTAGTAGTATTACTGTCATATTTATCTCATTTTTTTTTTATTTGTGCTCTCTATGCCTCCATATAGTTGACTCTCCATATCCATGGAATCTGTGGATACAGAAGGCCTGCTGTACTGTGCCATTTTATATAAGGGATTTGAGCATCTGTGTATTTTGGTATCATGGGGGTGGGCAGGAATCCTGGAATCAGTCTCCTGAGGGTACTGAAGAAAAACTAATTTTTTTGCTTATTCTGATATTTAAAAGACCTAGAGGCACTTGTAACAATTTTAGAGATTTTTTTTTTCTAAAGTAATAATAAAAGCTTCAGACTTCCTTTCCCACTTCCAGCTTGCTTTATGCTTGGAAAAATTGTAGTGAGAAAGGGGGATAGCTAACTTTTCTACATTCTCATACTGTGTTTCTTTGACTACTGCAAGTTAACTAGCCATGGCTTCTGACAGCTCAGTATTTGAGTACTTTGAAGCTGGAGCAAATTAGGGATAATTAAGGAAAAATCATTATTTTACTTGCCAGGTCTTGTCCTAATTTAACATCAGGACTTTCTGGGATTTGTGGGTATTGGGTGCTGACAGTGTTTTTAATGACCTTGGATTGTCCTTCCCAAGATGCTGGTGACATATTTGGTATTATTTTTTCCATCTGGTCACTTAAATTTCTTCTCTGGATTCTTAGACAATTGGCAGTTCATCTTCTCTGTTGATATCATATCACTCCTACAACCCTGCTTTGGACAGGACTTAAGAGGGCCTCAGTCAATTCTATCCAACAGCTACTCTGCCTCATGAGCGAGATTCATGCACTGTCACCCCACTGTTGGTAGAAATAAAGTTCAATCCTATTGTCATCCGACTGCTCTCCCTTTCATGCCTCAGGCTTATAGATTCATCCTCTCAACTTTACATTCCTCAAAGGCATCTGTCAAACATTATTTCCGTGAAATATCCCACCCAAATGCCAGCAGAGTCACAGAAAATCCTTTACCAAGCTCCCTTAACACCCCTCTAACCCAGATTGAGTTGAAGGGAAAGCCCCTCTGGCAGAGGAGGGGAAATTTGCAACATTTCCTGAAGTAATCCACTCTTGCAACTTCTTCAAACTCAACCTATTTACACTTCTGATTAGATACTGGGCTATGGGTCTGAAAACAAATTTAAGATACTTTCTTTCTTGCAAAAGCTCACTTTGGAATTTGGGAGGCTGTGTCACAAAGTAGTTTCTTTGTGCAATTTTGCATCCTCAATCAAATCTGAGACAGAAAAACTCCCATATTAACCTCCCACTATATACTACAAATAAAAAATGACTGACTTCTAGTAGATGTTCAATAAATGAAGACTTTAATTTGTGATTATCATTTCATAGAAAAAATATAAATTATATTTGACAACTGGATGATTCAAGATCATCAAATCTTAGTTTTAAAAGTTCTTAAAAAGGTACTTAATTATAAGTTCCACCATTTGGATGCTTGAATATCATCTTCAAAAACCTTGTCAAAGTGGTGATTTATGAAAGACTGAGTTTTTCCCCATCAGTCTCTGAATAAACTTTCTGGAAGAAGAAAGCACATACTTTCTTTCTTCTCCTATCATTGGATCCTACTGAAATCTATCCTAACTACCCCACTCCATCTTAAAAGTCAAAGATGAAAAGGCTTAGTTTCTAAGCCTAAAATGTGTTTTCTCTTAGCAAACCCTCCAGAAGCTAAACTTTCAACTAAGTAGTTTTTCATCTCTAAAACTTTGCTTCAATTCAGGCTTGGGTCAAAAGTTTTTCTTATGAAATCTATGGGTACATGTAAAATAGAGCTATTTTTATTTCCCTAACCAGACATTACATTAAAGAGCTAGAACAATGTAGGAGAGAACACCCTGCTCTATATCACAATTAGGTTTGAGTCCTGGCTGGGTCGATAATGAAGAAATTTGGGGCAAGTCATATACCTTTTCAATATTGTCATTCTCCATGTGACCAACTCCCCTACCTCCCACTCCCAAATTACATCTCCATTAGTTTTTACCTTGCTTTAAATATCCTGCATACTGCAGTCCCTGAATTCCTTGGTGGTTGTCTTTTGCTGAAGTTAATCCAGTAATTGCTGGATCCAGCTCACTGCCAACTTGCAAAAGCCAGTTATGTGCATCTATTCCCACCTCCAGTTCAATGATATCACACTGGTAGACTGAAATCAGCCATGGTGGAAGTGCATACAACGTGAGTATTAGCAAATTCTAAAATCAAGGTTTTGTTTTTGTTTTGAAAGCCATTTCTTAAGCATTTCACTTATCAGTCCACACTGCATAGGACAATGGAAGATAATAGTAGGAGATCAGAATGCAGCAAGAAAGATATTTCGTCTCTGGTCCCTTCTTGCTTCAAGGGCTCCATTTTTTAAATCATCTCCTCAGTTCTCCTTCAGAGTTCCATCAAGAAGACCCACCTCATAGTCAGCTCTCACAAATGATATGGTAACATTATTTCATCCCTGACTTTTTAGCCCTATAGTTTTCTCTGTTGCCTGTCACTGGTTGTCTCGGTACTCTTTACAAGTATCCTTATACTGCCCACAGCTCTCTAAGTTAATACCGTCATTAAATCTCATTTGAACCAACTGGTATGCATTCTGTTTCTTTCCAAGACCATGAATAATACAACAATCATGAAAATTTTTCTGAAACGACCCAAATGCTGTTTCATTTTGTCAAATACAATTCCTCTGTCACTGTATACAATTTAGCATGCCAGTTGAATCTCCTTTAGAATCCATACCATGGACTATGAAATGATGGCAGTCAGTTTAATCATTTAGTACTTTCATAAAGTTGTAAATTTTCTTATTTTCACATTGACTAATTGGAAGTTAAAAAGCCAAATATTTAGCTTTGGGCTACTAGTGCTCTTCCAAGACCAAACACTTGTAACATTGTTTTTTCTTTTCTTCAAATAGTAATGGTTTTCACTTTAATTGAGAATCTGTGGAGCTTCATAGTTGCTGCTCTTCTTTTTTTTTTTTTTTTTGTTGCTGCTCTTCTTAATGAGCTGCCAAATAGTTTACCTACTGACATTATTTCACCAGGGGCAGAAAAAGAAGAGACTTACTGTGACATTTGAAAATCTAGCTTTGAAGAGGGACATAAAAGGAATATTAATGTTTGTTCTCCTTTCTACAACCAATTAGTCATTAAAAAACACATTGGGCCAAATAAAGTGCAAGGTCTAACCCAGTTCCCCCTCACCCCTTTTCTAATTTCAACAAGACAGAGTTTTAGACAGTGGAAATGGCATCCTACAGCAGATTGCCTCTTTAAAGTTTGGTTATCTTAGCAGATATTACATATTTTATTTCTGAAATTAAAAAAAAAAGTTTTTTCTTTACCCAAAGACCGTATGTCAATGGGAAATATTTTATACATTGATTCTCTCAGAAAACTCACTTTGCTTTCCATTTTTACTGCCAGATTTATTAGATTGATTTTCAGATCAGCACATTTCTTTTTGACATGCTGTCTTTTGAAATAGCTCTGTGTCCCATTATCTCCATAACAATTAAACACTGTCTGAAATCATAGTAATAATTATTTCTAGAGATGCAAATGGAAGGGACCCTAATTATGTACAGAACACCCTCCTAGATTCTCCTGTTTTATGCTCAGCTGCATTAAAAGAGATAAATAGAAAATGGGTCTATGTGATTGAAAGTCAGGGCCAAAGTTTACAAATACACTTTGCAAATGCATATCAATGGTCATGAAAAAAATGTTGCCTGTTGTCATGGTTCAAAGAGGAAATCAAAGCAGAAATTACTGATGGGAGATAATTCTTCATAAGTCTCATACTTCTGAACATCTTGGGAGCAGAGGCACTGACAGTATTTGTTACAGACTACACTCTCTTGAAAGGGCAGGTTTTCATTTCTTTCTTTCTTTTTGTTTTCTTTACTGTCCAGCATAATAAAAGTAATGTCTCCATTCTCTGGGACAAAGGTCAGGCAGACTTGCTGCTTATTTGGGTTCTCAAACTTGGGATTCCTCAGCTATGATACAAATTAACTGTATGTTCAGGGTTTACCTGGGCCTTTCTAATTCACTCCTGTGGGACTTGTGCAGCAAGTGGAAGCAGTGCACATGTGATACTCATGCTCCTTGCTGTGCTATGTGTAATATACTTCTTTGATTCTGACCCAATTATTGTGTGTCTTCAGCCAGCATTCATGAAAATGTCTGCCTAATTTGTTAGTTTGTAAATAGGGTAAAATAGCAAACACTTCACAGTTAAAAGTACTTTTATTTTTTAACATTTCTGTGTCTTTTTAAAGTCTGTCACAGAAAATATTTTGAAACAAATGATAAGATATGACAGAACATACTATTGATATGAAGTGCTTAGAAGGAAATTTATAAATGATAAAAGAAAAAAGTCTGAAAAACAATAACTTAAATGTCTAAGTCAAGAAGCTTAGAAAAGAGCCATGCATTAAACACATAAAATAGAATGATGGAAATAATAAAGATTAGAGCAAAAATATATGAAATAAAATCAACAAATTCCAAAGTTGGTTCATAAATATGAATAACAAAGGTAATAAATCAATGAGAAAAAATGAGTGGACTCACAAATTACTAACGTGTGGAATATGAAAAAATATGCTTCTACAGATTGTACCAACATCAGAAAGATAAAAGCAGATAACATGAAAAAAATATATGCCAATAAAATTAATCATTTTGGGTTAAATCCTAGAAAAATACTGTGTCAATGAGGATATGGAACAAGAGGAAATATCATACACTACTGATGATGTGTAAATTGCCTTAACAACTTTAGAAAAATATTTATATATACTAAAGCCAAATGTGCTTACCTTATGAAATAAAACTTTACTCTTAGGTATTAGTATTATTACCCAACAGAAATTAGTGTTAATATTTGTTACATTTTTGCAGTTGCCAAAAAAACTAAAGACTACCCACGTGTCTATCAACAGTGGAACAAATACCATACAGCAATATGACAGTGACTGGAATATAATTACATGCAACTCAAGTAATTCATGAGTTGAATCTCACAAATATAGTATTGAAGAAAAAGAGCCAGACACATAAGAGTACACACTGGATTATTCCACTCATGTGAAGTAATGACAAGGCAAAGCCGTATGATGCTATTATAAGTCAGGATACTTGTTATTCTGGAGATGTTAGCGACTGGAAGATGGCAAGTGGAATGGTTCTGTGGTGCTGAGTTCGATGTTGATTACACAGGTGTGTTCAGTTTCAGAAAATTCATTAGGCTATTTACTTAAGATATGTTTAGTTTTCAGAATGAATATTTTTCTTCAGTAAAAAGTTGAAGGATCGGGCCTCCCTGGTGGCGCAGTGGTTGAGAGTCCGCCTGCCGGTGCAGGGGATATGGGTTCGTGCCCCGGTCTGGGAGGATCCCACATGCCACGGAGCGGCTGGGCCCGTGAGCCGTGGCCGCTGAGCTTGCGCGTTCTGTAAAAGAAATTACAGGAGTATTAAAGGGGCCAAAAAAAGGAAAAAAAAAAAAAAAAAAAAAAAAAAAAAATGAAGGATCACCTCTGTTCAAGTTATTATGCTAGATATTGTTGAGGCAGAAAATGTGTAAAATAAAAGTTTTCTCATATCAAGGGACATAAAATGTAATGCAAATGCAAAATAAGCATAATTAAACATAATGATACTTGTATGGCTTCTCCAAGAGTAGTTGTAGAAACACTACTTTTTAAAAACTTTTAAATAGACTTTACTTTTTAGAGAAGTTTTATGTTCACAGCAAAATTGAGCAGAAAATATGGAGAGTTCCCATATACCCTCTACAACCACACATGTATAGCCTCCTTCACCATCTCCATCTCCCTCCAGAGTGGTATGTGGTATATTTGTTACAATTGATGAAGGTACATTGACAACATTACTATCACTTGAAGTCCATAGTTTACATTACAATTCAGTTTTGGTGTCATGCATTCTATGAGCTTGGACAAATGTACAATGACATGTATCCACCATTATAGTAAATATGGAATAGTTTCACTGCCCTAAAAATCCTCTGCGCTTCAGCTATCCATCTCTTCCTACTCCTTAACCCCTAGCAACTACTCATATTTTTCTGACTTCTCCAGAATATCATGGAATCATACAGTATATAGCTTTTTCAGATTGGTTTCTTTCACTTAGTTATATATATATATATATTTAATATTCCTTCATTTTTTTCATGGTTTGATATCCCATTTCTTTTTAGTGCTGAAGTTGTCTAAATGTACCACAGTTTATCCATTCACCTGCTGAAGGATATCTTGGTTGCTTTCAAGTTTCAGCAATTATGAATAAAGTTGCTATGAATATCTGCATGCAGATTTTTGTGTGGACCTAAGTTTTCATTTTGTTTGGATAAATACCAAAAGGTGTGATTTTTGGATCTTATGGTAAGAGTATGTCTAGTTTTGTAAAAACCACCAAACTGTCTTCCAGTGTGGCTATACCATTTTGCATTTCCACCAGCAATGAATGAGACTTCCTGTTGCTCGATATCCTCCTCAGCATTTGATGTTGTTACTGTTCTGGATAATGACCATTCTAATAGGCATGTGGTAGTAACTCATTGTTATAACTTGCATTTCTCTCATGATATATGATGTAGGGCATATTTTAATATGTTTATTTGTCATCTATATATCTTCTTTGGTGAAGTGTCTGTTCAGGTCTTTTGCTCGTTTCTTAATTGGGTAGTTTGTTTCCTTATTGTTGAGTTTTTAGAGTCCTTTGCATATTTTGACCCCTTTATAGATGCATCTTTTGCAAATATTCTCCTGATCTGTGGCTGGCTTTCTCATTATCTTCACAATATCTTCCACAGAGGAATACTTATGTTTCATTTCATTTTGGATAGATTATTTTTTTCATCTCTTTAACTATTTGCTAATCTCTTTGAATATTACTAGGTTTCAAAAATCCTTTTGGAAACCAATAGAATTAGATACCTTAAACATTTTCACATCCTCTAGGTCAATGAGTGAAATCTCAGCAGCTTCCAAATTATAAAGTTATTTAGAATTAGTTATCCTACAATTTTATGACATTATTTACCCTATTGATGTTTTTGAAAAATATAGGTAATATCATTGAGCATTCTCTCTGTGCCAAAACTCTGTTGATCACTAGAAATATATCACTCAATCCTCATTAACACTTTGAGTGAGTTACTATTACAAACATATCCAGGAAAGAAAACTGAGGCACAGATAAGTTAAGTTCCTTGGCCAAGGTACTAGAACTAGTAAATGGAAGGCACAGGGTTTGACTGAGACAGTCTGACAGAAGAACTCACTGTATCATCTATTTCAGATTTCCATGTCTGTTGCACCAACCATCCTCAAAAAGGAAAATCTCTTATTTATTACAATATTGTACACTCATTATTTTGCTAGAAATTGTTGTTTTTAAAAAAGTTACTTAGTTTTATTTATTAAAATACAAATAATTGTTTATTCTAGAAAAATGTTACAAGTTACAGATAGGCCTAAGGGAAAAGGAATGCAAAACCACTGAACACTTAGTTGTACAAATTTAGAGCTATTTTTCTACTCTGTAATACTAATTTATTGAACAGTCTCAACTGAGTGAGGTAGAAACATATCTCTTTGTTTTTCTTCTACCCCTGCCTTTATTTTTCACTTATGCTATATTAAATATTCTTTTCCAGTCTTTAGTGATATTTTGGGCAGGTCTTTCTAGTCACCTAAGTCAACTCCAGTCCAGTCTAGTCAATTGGTAAGACCTCAGTTTCTTAACTATTTGAATGCTTTTCATGTTCCATAAGTTTATGTTTGGATTTTTGAAACAAGGAACCTATATTTGGGCAGAGGGTAGGTCTAGCTTTTTATTCTACTCATACTACCTTACTTTTGCACATTCTTTGACTCCTGTTTTTCCTCTAGAGTGACATGGACTGGGAAAAACTTGGAAGAATGTAGGAAAAGTCTTCTACTTACTCCTTCTATCACATTCTGCCTTTACTTTTGATACCCTCTAGGCATCTAGCTTTTGGCTCCCTCATGGGGCTTATGTCAATTTTTGAGAAATCTTCCACCACCCAGTTCCCCTGAGTTACATTGTATTGACTTGCCTCAAACCTCCTCTGTTTTTATAATTTACTCTCTCTAACTTCTAGGCTTCTTTGGCTCCATAATTAGCCCACTTGGCTCATATATTGGCAAAGTAGACAGAGCCAGAATGTCTTTCAATTTGCTCTAGGAAACTAAAGAATTTGCTAAATCAGAGGAGTGAAGAATGCCTCATTCTTCCCCCTTTCTTTACTGTCTGTTTCCAGATTTCTTTTTTTGTTAATTTAAATATGCTTAGAGTTATCCATGCTCTTCAGGCAAAGACCACCAGGGATACACCTGTAATTGAACAAGTTGGTCTATTATTCATAACATGGGAGATTGTATACCAAGGGGAATTGTGGGAGTCTAGGTGAGAATATATTACACAGGATTTATTGTACTTGGGCCACTGTTAGGTGATTTCATGGAGGGTTTAAAAAGTAGGGCTTTGCTCTGTATTATATGCTGTCAGCAAAAAGAAGTAATTCTAAGTTTGGGTGTCTTAACAATTATTATCTAGAAGGAGGGGAGACTAGAATGCTAATGCTATAATTGACAAAGAAACAACTCTCCTTCATATTAGTGAAGGTAGGGTGATGTCTGGTCATTTTTGTGGTTTGAACAATGTTCATGTTTTCTCTGTATTCAGATACAGCTATGAAATGGTCTTACTTTTTTCTTGTTTAATCACCACTACAGAGTAGCCCGGTAGTATATTGACATTCTGTGATATTATTTAAGTTCAAGAGAGGACACCAAGGCCCAGTTGTGGCAGGCTGGCTTCTAGCAGCACCACAGGCAAATTGATCCACTGGGCTGGGTGGCTGCTTGCTGCTTTTATCTTTTTCAGAGGATAAAGCAGCAAGTTCAAAGTCAAAAGCAGACAACACCCTGGTAATGACTTGCCACTCACTTTTCCTGGCAGAGCTCTGTGTACTCTATGAGTAATCTCTTGGAGCCCTCTTCAGCTCATTAGAAGGTTTTGGTGACTCTCCAATTTCTAACTTTTTGTTTATATAGGCAAGTAGGGGTAGTAAGGTGATGGTAGATGGCAGCCTTTTAGCAAGCACTGTAGAGATGTGTCTCATGACATTGTTCATCTGGTCTCCTTGAAAAGGCAGTTAAATAACTTTTGCTCTCCCAGCCTTGGGATAATTCTTAAAATTGATGTAATTCCAAGATAAAAGGAAAAGATTAATTCATCTTCCTAGTAAACACACACACATTCATAACCTGTATTTTAACAAAATATATCGTGCCAAAAACAGTATTGTATAACCTGTTTTAATCAGCAATATATTGTGCACATCTCTCCATATACAAAGGAAACATTATTCTCATATATCTGAGGAAAAAAATTCTCAGTTTAAGACACTGTAAAAGCATAAAAGCCTTTGAATTCACACTATCTTACTACTGGTGCTATTTTCTGTTTTATCTCACAATTAAATGGTTAGAAAGTATGTAAGACCCTCAATAAGAATTCATTCTGCCAAAGTTGTACTTTTTCTATATTTTCAATTAGTTGTGTCACCAGAAACAATACTCTTAGATCATAATGTTATAGATTCCTGAAGAAATGGTTTTGCAGAATTAAAGCTCAGTATTAAGGAATTGGTTTTTATAAAGGTCCAAAAGGGAAAACTGTTGTTGAATGGAATTTAATAGAAAAAATGTTACTGAATGGAATTCTGAATTCCAGATTTAAATATCCAACTACCATTTTTATATATCTATCTGAATTTCTAATATGCATCTCAGACTTACTATGTCCAAAACAGAACTCTTGTTCTCCCCTCCCACTAAACCTGCTCATCCTATTGCCTCTATGTCAGTAAATGGCAATTCCAATCTTCCAGTTACTCAAGTCAAAACCTGGGAGTCTTTCTTGACCCCTTTCTTTTTCTCATACTCCAATAAAATTAGCAAATTCTGTTGACACTTGTTTAAAACTATATTCAGAATCAGACTACTGCTTACCATGTCTACTGCTCTAGTCCACTTTCTTGACTAGATTATTGCTAGAACCTTCTAACTAGTTGGTCTTAAAATTTTGCTGCTGTTCTCCACTTAGCAGCCAGAGCAATCATGTTAAAAACAGGCCAGATCTTATTAATCTCCTGTTCAAAACCCTCCAATAGCTCTTCTTCTTAACTAAAGACAGAGTCCTTACAACATCCTTCAATACCCTGTCCTTTACTCTCTACGGGCAACCATCTTACTCTCCCTCTGCCCACTCAAGTCAGCCACACCAGCTTCTTTCTGCTCTTAGAACATGGTAGGCATGATACTACCTCAGGGTCTTTGTATTTGTTGTTCCCTGTACTTGGAAACTCTCCCTCTACAGAGATGCATGACTTGTTGTCTAAACTTCTTTAGATATTTACTTGTGTCACCTTTTCATTAAAGTCCTTCTTGGCCACCCTACAAAAATTGTACCTTTCTTCTCTCCACACTCTATACTACTCTTTTTTTTTAAATTTTTCTTTTATCACCATCTAGCATATTTTATTTATTTGCATAGTTTTTTTTTTTTTTTACCTCCACAGAGAAAATGTAAGTTCTTCAAAAGCAGAAGTTTTTGTTTATTTTGTCACTTGTGAATACCTAAGCCTAGGAAAATGCCTGGCATACTGCATATTGCCAATGATTATTAGTTGAATGAATTCATGAATAATGAAAGATTCTCAGTAATGTACAATTTTCTTTATCTCTTTAAGATAAAGATTCCCATCTCTTTAAGTAGAAATTTTAGGATTTTTTTCCCCTGCTTCTAAAAAAATTCAGAATTCATTTTTGGAATTTATTAAATACAGCTCATACTTCCTTTAATTGTCTGATTTTTAAAAGCAAAAACTGGATATGAAACTCTTTGTGATCTTTGAATTTAATTATGAAATATATAAAGTAAGGTATGAATTTGTTTGGTAAGTTTTTTATATGCTTAATAATAATTTCTATGAAAACATTTACATGACACTTCTCATTTTTTATGTTTGGTTTAAATAGGGGATTATAATAGAATACTAATACATTTCTTGATCATCACTTCTTGATTTGTTCTTAAAATGATTATTTGTGTTTCCTGAATAGCACTTAATAACTGACTCCATAAATTTTAAAAAATTCTTTCTTTAATTATTTTTAAACCTTGATTATAAATATAGTCTTCTGCACATATTCTGAAAATACTATCCAAATATTTCCTAGAAACTGAATAATAACGATTTTTTTCATTTGATTACACCAAACATGTTTAACTAGTTATGCTTTGAATCTTTCTTCTTATTATTTTTTTTTCTTTTGTGGTATGCGGGCCTCTCACTGTTGTGGCCTCTCCCGCTGTGGAGCACAGGCTCCGGATGCGCAGGCTCAGTGGCATGTGGTATCTTCTGGGACCGGGGCACGAACCCGTGTCCCCTGCATGGCAGGCGGACTCTCAACCACTGTGCCACCAGGGAAGCCCCTGAATCTTATATTTTATACTGTTATGTGGGAATGAAGCTGAGTTCCAAGAAAAATCACAATTTAAGAGGAGATGATTCTTAAAATGTCCTTAAAATATTTGAAAATCATATCCTTATTTTTCCAATGGATTCTGTGCAATATTCATTCTTACATTATAATACTGTTTTTTAACACTTGAAAGTTCAGCACAGAGATGCTATTGTTTAAATAGAAAAGTAGGAGTCTCTACTACAACTTCCATTAAATGTATTTTTCACAGATTGAAAACGTATGAAATATTGAAGCTGTTGAGGATCCTCCCAGTTCCCTTTACTACTGATACACCCATCCTCTAGGTATTGATGTTGGCTGCTAACATCTGACACCTGCACCACCTTCTGAGAACCACCTTACATGGAGAGGCATAAGGTATAATGGGTCTTCTGCTTTGCCTCTTAGAGAGACAACCTTTGTTTCACAATTCACACTCCTAAAGTCTACCTGGCATCAGCCTGACACTAGATTTCTCCAAAAGTCACTTCTCTGCTTGGCTTTTTCTATAGCTTAACTTACTTTCCTTACTCCCTCAATAAATAACTTGCAAAAACTATCCTATTTCGGATTCTGCTTCTATAGAATGCAAACTAAGATAAATGTTGTAATATGTTTAAATGTCTTTTGTTATTGCTGTTGTTAACTCCATCTTTCAACCATACTTAAATTCCTTTTATTTATGGTTTACCATTTTCTCTGTATCTGATACTTTGAGTACATTTACAACAAAACAGGATATTTTTTGCAACAAAGGATAGTACTTAAAATGAAGTTTATGATCATTCTCTGATATCCTATTTTATGCTACTAGGTTTACTTTAGGCATTCTTAATCTAAATTGGAAATATATTTCATAACACTGGAAGAAGTATTCTATACAGACTCTTTTCCATCCTCAATTTTTCTGGTTACATATGTTACACTACTAGGTTTACTTTAGGCATTCTTAATCTAAATTGGAAATATATTTCATAACACTGGAAGAAGTATTCTATACAGACTCTTTTCCATCCTCAATTTTTCTGGTTACCTGTAATATGTTACATTATCTTCTTTAGACTTCTGTTTCCTGAACTACAGAGTGAGGCTATTACTGCCAGTTCTACCTTTTTCATATTTATTGTGAAGAGTATATGATATAATGAATGTGAAAACACTTCCAAATGCAGAAATAATTAAATTATGTAAAGAACATGGCTATTGTCAGTGAAAAGGATAGTATATTTTTCTATGGATATTTTGTTGATTCAAACTGTAGTACAAAATATCACTGTCAGTAACCAATTCTCAACTGGTTCTTAAGGTATAAGGAAATAGAACAGTTCACAGTTTTAGAAACGGGTATATCACTAGCATTTAATTAGCTGCTATTCTGTGCTAGGCTGTTATGCTTTGGGTAGTTGTAACTCAAATGACAGTGACAATGAGCTCAATTGGCTTAATTGCTGGAGATGACTCCCCTCAAAGTGACTCCCAACTACTTCTGAGAGTATTCCAGAATTTACCTCAAGGATATTTAGGAACTGACCTTCAGATTTGTTGGTGCAGATTTCTTCTCATTGTGGTTTTCCATGGCTATGGTTGCTGCCAACCCACTGTGAAACCACTTACTTAGACACAAATGTCCACTGCAGCAACCAGTCTGGGCTCAGGGAAGGGTCCTGAAAGCTTCTGGAGATTCCCTTATCATTCCGCACTAATACCTTTGGTGTGCTGTGCAAAATTGGTAGTTTTTAAGGAGATCTGACTGAAGGAGCTTTCAGGAATATCAAAAGCAAATTATAATAATACAATCTTTGCATAGTCTTTATTCCACAGTAAGATTTCTTACCAGAGTGATTCCTTGTTTCTTTCTGGACTTTTTTCCACTTGACCTTCAGCAGCAGTGCTTTCAGAAACTACAGGACAGGGCTTCTGTGTTGCGCATATTTCATTTTCTGGCATCTACTGAGACCAGTTTTATGTGTCTGGTGTTTTTTCCCCTTTTGAACAAGGAACAGATCATTTTCCTTGTCACATTCATTTCATGATCTAAGAGATATGGCTGATATTACTACAGTACAGTTATTCTCTAGGCAAATGGTAATTCACTTTTCCTCTGGGAAACTGCCTTTCATTCCAACTCGAGCCATGGGTTTAGTTGTGATGGTCTGTACCCTAAGCTCAAGGGATAGGTTATAACTAGTTCCATGAGGTGAAGTTATAATTCAGGGCCTGGTCCTGGTAGAGGATGGAATCTTATAAGAGGACCATCTCAGATGTCACCCAAAAGGCCTTGTTGTGCCAGGTGACACTTTAGAAGTAGAGCATCCCTGAAGGAGCTGGAAACAAGGAAAGTGCTGCTTTTTAAGAGCTGGGACCATAGAAGAGATAGAGCCAATGCCTGAGGAATTACCTAAATAAAGACAACTACAAAATTTGTAGGTCCAGTACAAAATGAAAATGCAGATCTTTTGTTCCAACTGTAGGAAAAGAACTGCCATTACAGATATAAATTATAAAGCTCTTTCCTTTCTTCTGTGGTCTCTCTCTTGATATGTCATCATTTTCCATCTGCCAGTCTAAGTAAAGAAAAATTAAAATGTTAAGTTATCAGTATAAGTTTTACCATTCATTTTCATACTGTACGATGCAATGCAAACATGAATATTTAATGTGTACAGTTGACCATGAACAGAAGGGGTTTGAATTGTGTAGGTCCACTTACACTCGGATGTTTTTTGAATTGTGTAGGTCCACTTACACTCGGATGTTTTTTAGTAAATACTAAAGTACCACAGGATCTGCTGTTGATTGAATCCATGGAATCGCTACTGCAGATATGAAGGAAACGTGTATATGGATGGAGAGCAGACTATAAGTTATACCTAGATTGGATTTTCAACTATTGTTCAAGGATCAACTGTATATGGAATCACCAAAATTGCACAATTTATATTTTGCAGCTTATACAAGCTCTTTGTTATCATAGCAATGGAGTCACTGCAGAAAACAAACAATTGTCTTTATTTACTTCTTGATACATGTACATTCTACCAATACACTATGGAAGAGGGTGGCTTCCACACATGCATATCTTATACTTACCTTGAGTCTTGCTGACCTCTTGTCCATTGTGAGTCCAACTGACTTCTGTGCTCATGGAGCGTCGCAGACACTATATATGAATGGGGTGGCTAGGAGTGGTGGACACACATACTACACTTATCTCCTCTGCTCACATGTATGCTCCATTGTCCCATTGGACTTCACTCACAAAACACAAGTTCAAAGGTAAAATTATTTTGAACTTCGAGATGACAATAGCACAATATTAAGCAAACATGAAACACTTCTGAGCATGATGCTTTATGTGACCATACAGATCCCACACTCAAGAATGCCTATATAAAACAGATAAGGAGGGTGAGTTAAGGAGTAATATAGTGGCTTCCTTATTGTTTCTTCTTTCCAATTTTCTACCAGTCCCTCCTATTTCTCAAAGATGCTGGAAAGACAGTTGGTAAGGGATTTGGGGAAATGTAGTTTGCAAGTATCAGACTTTTGCACAACAGAGCAGAGAAAGATGGGAAATAGATGGGGAGCAGACAAAGATAGCTGTCACATGTACCCTGACATATACAGTAGAAATCTTCATTTCCTTTTTTACATAGTTTTAATGCCTCTGTTCCTTCATGGTAATAATAAATTTTCTGAAATCACTTCTGAGATAATATTTAAATTAAAGGTATAGACTACATATGCCAGGAAAATAATGATGAAATGTAAATTTGCAGTTGAAGACAATTCATTTCTATTTTTGTTCACTTTCCAGCTTTACTGAGATATGATTAACATATAGTACTGTATAAGTTTAAGGTGTACGGCATAACAATTTGACTTATATACATCATGAAATGATTACCACAGTAAGTTTAGTGAACATCTCTCATCTCATATAGATAGAAAATAAAATAAAGAGAAAAAATTTCCTTGTGATGAGAACTCTAAGGATTTATTCTCTTTACACCTTTCATATATAACATACAGCAGTGTTAATTATATTAATCATATTGTACATTACATCTCTAGTATTTGCTTATCTTATAACTGGAATTTTGTACCTTTAACCACTTGCATCCAATTCCCCAAGCCCCCACCTCCCACCTCTGGTAAACTTTCATTTTCTATGTTTGTTTGTTGGTTTGTTTTTTGAAGTATAATTTACCTACAGCACTGTGTTAGCTCACAACAGAGTGATGTGATATTTCTGTATGTTACAAAATTATCACCACTATAAATCTAGATACTATCTGTCACCATACAAAGACATTACATTATTATAGATTATATTTCTCACACTGTACATTTCACACCCATGACTCACTTACTCTGTAACTCAAAGTTTGTATGTCTTGATTTCCCTCACCTAATTCTACCCTTCTCCCAGCATCTCCTTTCATCTGGCAACCATCTGTTAGTTCCCTGTATCTATGACTTTGTTTCTGTTTTGTTATGTTTGTTAATTTGTTTTGTTTTTTAGATCTCACAAAAGTGAAATCATACTGTATTTATCTTTCTCTAACTTAATTCACTTAGCATAATATGCTCTAGATGCATCCATGTTGCTGCAAATAGCAACTTTTCATTCTTTTTATGAACCTTATATGGATTCTATATATTATAAATATAAAATGGATTTTGAATTTTGTTAAAAGTTTTTTTTTGCATCTATTGAAATGATCATATGATTGTTATTCTTCAGTTTGTTGACATGACATATCACATTGATTGATTTGTAGATATTGAGCCATCCTTGCGTAACTGGGATAAACCTTTCTTCATCATGCTGTGTAATCTTTTCAATGTATTGTTGAATTTGGTTTACTAATATTTTGGTGAGGATTTTTGCATTTATGTTCATCAGTGATTTTGGCCTGTAATTTTCTTTTCTTGTGGTGTCCTTTTCTGGTTTTGGTATCAGGGTGATGCTAGCCTCGTAGAATGAATTTGTAAGTTCCTCTTTCTTTTCCATTTTTTGAAATGGTTGGAGAACTTTAATTCTTTAAACGTTTGGTAGACTTCATCTGTGAACCTATCTTTTCCTGGACTTTTGTTTGTTGGGAGTATTTGAATACTGATTCAATTTCATTACTGGTAATTGGTCTGTCCATATTTTGTGTTTCTTCCTGATTCAGTCTTGGGAGTTTGCATGTTTCTAAGAATTTGTCCATTTCTTCTAGGTTCTCCATTTTATTGGCATATAATTGTTCATCGTGATCTTTTATGATCCTTTGTATTTTTGTGGTATCAGTTGTAATTCCTTTTCATCTTTGGTTTTATTTATTTGGGCCCTATCTTTTTTCTTTCTGGATGAATCTACCTATAGATTTATCAATTTCATTTATCTTTTCAGTAACAAGCTCTTAGTTTCATTAATCTTTTATATTGATTTTTTTTTAGTCTCCTTAATTTCTACTCTGATCTTGATTTATTTCCGACTACTAACTTTGGGATTTGTTTGTTCTTCTTTTTCTAATTTCTTTAGGTGTAAATTTAGGTTGTTTATTTGAGATTTTTGTTGTTTTCTGTGGTAGGTTTGTATTGCTATACACTGTTCTCTTAGAACTGTGTCCCACAGATTATGGATTGTTATGTTTTTGTCTTCATGTGTATCCACGTATTTTTTGATTTCCTCTTTGATTTCTTCAGTGAACCAGTAGTTGTTTAGTAGTATATTCTTTAACCTCCACATGTTTGTGTATTTTTTTCAGTTAATACACCACTAGCTGTTTTTCACTTGCTACTTTTTGTATTCTCAATTTATCTTTAATTTTTACCATTTTAATTTAAGTCTGTCCTGGTGTGGACCTTTGTGGGCTGATCTTATTCAGGACTCTCTATATTTCCTGGAAGTGGATACCCTTATCCTTTCTTGGGTTAGGGAAATTTTCAGCTATTATAGCTTCATATAAGTTTTCTGAACTTTCTATCAGTCTTCTCCTTCTGGCATCCCTCTAATGTGAATGACAGTATGCATAAAGCTGTCCCGGAGGTCTCTTAAACTCCTTATTTTTTGGAAAATTCTTTTTTCTTTTATCTGTTCAGCTTGGTTCGCTTCCCTTACTCTGGCTTTCAGTTCACTGATCCATTCCTCTGTATCATCTAATCTACTGGTGATTCCTTCTAGTGTATTTTTCTGTTTCAGTTATTGTATTCTTCAGCTCTCTTTGGTTCTTCTTTATATTATCTAACTATTTTTAAAACTTCTCACTGTGTTCATCCATTCTTATTCTGAGTTTGTTGAGCATCTTTATGATCATTACCTTGAACTCTTTATTGAATGGATTGCTTAACTCTGCTTTTCTTACTGTTTCTGGGGTTTTATGTTGCTCCTTCCTTTGAAACGTATCATTTTGTCACCTTATTTCTTCTAATTCTGTGTTTATTTGCATGTAGTATGTATGTTGGTTATATTTCCTGATCTTGTAGACATTCTATGGGGTCCAGCAGTACACTCCATTCTCATCTCCAGATTTATGTGATCTATGGGTGCCCCTACTTGAGTTTCATTGGCTCCTCTGTTGTGGTGGGAATGACTAATAAGGGCCCACTGGTTGGCTGTCAGGCTTTGCCTTGTGTGCAGGCAGCTAGCTGCTAGTGGGCAAAGCTGAATTCTGGTGTGACTGGCTGTGTGTTCTGGGGGTTCCAGAGCTGGTGCTGGCCCACTGGTGGGCAGTGCCAGGGGCACCCAGGACTAATTGTTCATTTCAAAAATTTCTGTAAGCTACTGCTTGAAAAATGTTAATAATTTGTCAAGTTCGGGATATTAGTGACATATGATACTCTATACTGAGAATAGTGCATGATTTCCCTCTTACCTCTTATCTCCATTATTCATAGATGTTATTTTGCACCCAGTCAGTGTTAAAACAGGGGAGAGAGAGGAGAGCTAAGGCATTAAAACAGTTTTCATTTGAACTAATAACTGTAACCTGACTTGATGTTCTTTGGGCTCTAAGGAAGCTTCCTGTTGAAACCTCACCTCCAGAAGTTCATTAGGCCAGGAGGATGCATCTCTATGCTGGGTGGCTGCTTGACTCCTGCCTCCACACCTGGGCAACCAATGATAAAATCCTAGCATCCTTTGGCTGAAATTGATAGACCCCTCAGACAATCCCCTTGATGATCTCATATTAACTTCGTGTCTCATGTTGCCACTGAGACATCCTTTACCCCAATGAACCCTGGAAGAGTAGGCTTATCACATTTCTGAAATCTCCTGTGTCTACTTTTCTGTTGCACTTTCTGAGAATCATAATCTGTTCAAGTATTAATTCCACAGCTTCTGTGAGGCTGGCTCCAGTCCTCTGTGTATCCCAACTACAGGTTATAAGATTAAATATGTTTTAGGAACCCACCTTGAACTTCATTAATGACTAGGGTTAGAAGACAGCATTTTTTCTCCCAAGCTGTGGTGGAGTTAAGAGAGGTAAAGTGTGGGTCTCTAACTATAACAACTTCTTTCTCCAAAGAATCTCTCTATCAAACATCCCTTGCTCTGCACTTTCAAACTGTTTACATTCTTAGAACTGAGAAGAAATTTAAGAATTGTAGAAAAAAGTTATCTTCTCTTCCAACTTATTGGAAGTTTTGCCTATGTTGGGGATTCTGATTTATGCTCACTTGGGTAACCTGATACCTATTTTCTTGGTTCTTCAGTAGAAATTTAGGCTGAAAGAACCCTTTTCTAAGATCTTACTCATAAACATTAAGGATATTACTTCTACTCTATGTTAAGAAAAATCCTGATTCTGTCATGTCTTCCTTTGGCTTCAGTTCTATCATTTAGTACTTTGTTGAGGATGTTGAAAATTGAGAATAATTATGATGTTGAATTAAAATGTTATTTTCTCATAGCATTGGGCCAAGAAATTCATAAATATCTGACACTTAATGCAACTTCAATATTTCTCTCCCTGGCAAAGTCACTGAAAAGAAAGTTACATAATATAGGCAAAAAAGACCACATCAGATGGCATTAAAGTTTTGGAGATTGTGGTTTCAAATCAAAGTATGGAACTCTACTAACAGAGAAATAAGAAAAACTAACCCAATATTCAAACATGAGTCTCTGACTTCACAATACATATTGAAGGAGAAGTCAAACTTTCTAGGAAGAAATAAAAGGTGCTAGAGGATAGAGTCATGCAGTTTAGACCAAGTTATTTCTATGAGGTTTCATACTGAAAAAAATTTGTCGGAAGAGTATTTTAGAATCTGGACAATAGTATTAGCATAACTCTTTTTTGTTAAGTAGAATAAAGAGATGGGGGAAAAACAAAAGGACTTTCTTTCCTCAGAAGTTAAGCAACCCCTATTATATGTGGCAAAATATTTTCTGTAGCAATGAAGAGATCGTGTAATCTGAGATATTTTTTCCATATCAGTAAGATATGGAAAGTTTATCAAATATACATCATTAAAAGACAAATGAAGTAAATATCACTTCATCATACACTAAATGAATCATTTTTGAGGAAAAGAAAAAAGGTCAACTAAATTAGGATTATCTAAGAAAAATATAAGGAATTTCTAGAGTGTCCCATGTCAAGAAATACATTTCTTTAGTCTATTCAAGCTGTTATAACAAAATACCACAGGCTGCATGGTTCATAAACAACAGAACTTTTTTTCTCACAACTCTGGAGCCTGTGAAGTCTAAGGTCAAGATGCTGGTATGGTCAGTGTTTGCTGAGGACCCACCTCCTGGTTCATAGACAACAATCTTTTTGCTATAACTTCACATGGCAGCAGGGGTGAGGAAACCTCTCTAGGGCCTCTTTTATAAGGGCCCCATTCTCATGACTTAATCACCCCCAAAGGGCCCACCTCCAGAAACCATCACATTGGGGATTAAGTTTCAGCATATGAATTGGGGCACGCACATTCAGACCATAGTATACATGCAGGGGCAATTACAGGCAAATTCAGTGTCACCTCAATGTAAATGGAAATTCTTAGATGAGCTTGAAATCCCATATAAAACAATGAACCCACAATTACTAATGAGCAGTAGAGGCTTGGCCCTTTAATAGTGTGGTAACTGAAAAATAAAGAAATACCTGTGTAACAGACAGGAACAAACTTGACTCCATATTGGATCTATTCCTATAGTCTAACCTGTGTGCTCAGTTGCCTGTGCTTAGTCATGCTGGCTTTGCACCTTTGTAAAAGAATGTTGCCTATAGCCTGAAATATACATGATAGCCCATTCTCAAGGCTCTGGCCTTTAAAGGTATAAAAATTTTCCATTCATATAGCTATAAAAAGTTGCAGAACAGAAAATAACAATTGTATTGTTGGAGCTTCATAGGAACATTGTGACCAGACCTATAAGGACAGCTTCAAGAATAAAGGATTCCTATTTTGTTTGTACAGATGTGGAGGGACCTAGAGTCTGTCATACAGAGTGAAGTAAGCCTGAAAGAGAAAAACAGTGTATATTAATGCATATATGTGGAATCTAGAAAAATGGTACAGATGAACTTATTTGTAGGGAAGGAATAGAGACACAGATGTAGAGAACAGACATGTGGACACCGGGGGTGGGTGGGGAAGGGGAGGGTGGGACAAACTGGGAGATTAGGTTTGACATAAATACACTACCATGTGTAAAATAGGTAGCTAGTGGGAACCTGCTGTATGGCACAGGGAGCTCAGCTCAGTGCTCTGTGGTGACCTACATGGATGGGATGGGGGTTGGGAGGGAAGTCCAAGAGGGAGGGGATATATGTATATATATAGCTGATTCACTTCGTTGTACAGCAGAAACTAACACAGCATTGTAAAGCAATTTTACTCCAATAAAAAAAAAAAAGAATAAAGGATTCCTGCATCAAGAAGTTTGCAACAACCAGCCACACCCCCTCCTCTTTTAGTATAAAAGAAACCTGAATTCTAACTTGGGTAAAATGGTTCTTTGGGACATGAGTGCTATCTTATTGATCTGCTGGCTTTCTGAATAAAGTCAATATTGCTTGCCCCAGCACCTTGTCTCTCCATGTATTGACCTATCATGCAGCAATACGAGCTTGGACTTGGAACACCTGTGCATCAAATAACACGTGAATATTAACATTCTGACACCCTTACTTATTAAAGTTATCTGTACTGAAACAGGATTTTTTCTATTTCTGTCTTTTGTTTGTTTGTTTGTTTCATTTTATACATGAGCTATAATATCTGTGCTGTTACTCACTTGCTTCTTCACTGGAACTAAGAACAAATACATACACGTTATCCTAGTTTATATAAATCATTTGATTCTTATTTACTCTGAAATCCATTTTTAAATTGGCTTCTTGATTTTTTTTTAATTCGAGGTTTATTGATCTGTATTTTCCTCTTACTATCATTTGTCTTTCAGGTGCTTGCCTTCGTGAAGTGTATATACAAGGCAGCCATTCCTAACCTTCTCTGGAGCATTTTAACACACAAATGTCTTTCTAAATCAATGGCTTTAACTATCTTCAAATCTCCTTTGAAAATCCATTTTATTTCTATTAACTTAGTACTCTCTTTAGTGTATTATTCTTGGAAATAGCTGATCAAACATAATTTCATAAAAGCTGTGTTACAAATTTATTAATGAACAACTCAGAAGGAAAATAGAGTTCTATCAATTTATGGTAGAGTGTCATTATTATCATTGTTATTATATAGGGGGTCACTTAAATTACAAGATGGAGAAAAAAATAATTAAGCATTTTAAGATATTATCAGATTTAATTTCCTTTTTTTGAATCATACTCAAGTCCAGTATGTAGATTGATGATGGGAAAGATTTCTTAGCTTTTTATTATACTATCAAAATATGAGGCAATAAAGCAGAGTGGAAAAGTGTAGAATTTAGCATCACATGGACTTGCCTCTGCCCCACAGGAACTGTGTGATTTCAAATGAGTTAACTAATATTGCTGAGCCTCTGCTTCTTCATTTGCAGGATAAGATAAATGACGTATACCATACTTCCTATATGCAACACTTTAAAAAATGTTGTTTTTTAAAGTGTTGCATATGGAAAGTATGGCCTCATAGCCCATCCTGGATATTTATTAAATTGAATTCAATTTTATTAGTTAATTGATATAGAAAAATAAAGAGTATTCCTAAAATAGGATTATTCAAGTAGTTCCTTATTTTTTAAAAATCTACTTTATAGATACATAATTCACATACAATAAAATATCACCATTTTCAGGGTACAGTTGGATAAATTGTACCAAACATATACACCCATGTAATCATGATCTCAGTTGTGATATTGAACATTTCATTACCACCAAAAGTTCTCTTCTGACCCTTCATAATCAATTCCCTTGCAATCCTTGCCCCAGGTAATGACTGATCAAATTTCTATCGTTATACATGCATTTTGTTTGTTCTAGAACTTCATGTAAATAGAATCGTATGGCTCACCATCTTCTCTCTCTGGCTTCATATACTCAGCACACAATTTTGAGATTTTTCCATATTGCTGCACATAAGTAGTTTGTCTCATTATATTCCTGTATTCATTTCACTGTGAGGATATGCCATATTTGATAAACTATTGATGGACATTTGGATTGTTTGCTGATTTGCACTATTATGAATAAAGCTTCTATGAACATTTGTGTACATTTCTTTGTGCAGTCCTATGTTATTTTTATGACCATGTAGTTGAACTGCTCAGATACCCTTTCAAGATAGCTCCCTGGAGCACAGTTGACTGACAATCTCCAGCTGTCACGCCCTTGTATCTGCTGCAGTGGCCTTCATATCAGTATCTCAGTATCACACTTGCCCCAGGCTGTTCCTAGCCGATGACTAAGCCCTGAGCTGAGCCATTTTCACAAGATGCAGGACTCCTCTATCAGACCATATCTCCTTGCAGTATCCCATCAGTCAGGCAGAGACTCTCAAAACAGTGTGTGGGGCTTCCCTGGTGGCGCAGTGGTTGAGAGTCTGCCTGCTGATGCAGGGGACACGGGTTCGTGCCCCGGTCTGGGAGGATCCCACATGTCATGGAGCAGCTGGGCCCATGAGCCATGGCTCCTGAGCCTGAGCAATGGGAGAGGCCACAACAGTGAGAGGCCCGCATACCGCAAGAAAAACAAACAAAACAAAACAAAACAAACAAACAAACAAAACAATGTGTGATTATTCCTGTTGAGTCCTTTATTCATTCTATTTTTTCACAGTGGTCAGACCTGTATATGCCCTGAAGATTCTACCCACAAAACTCCCCCTTTACCTTTTACATGTGCTTATTAAAATGAATCTCTTGTACATATAATCACATCTTGATGTCTGCTTCAGTTATTAATCTTCTTTGGTAAATACCTGGGGATTACTCTGTTATGTGATATCACACATTGGATTCTCTTTACACCTCTTTGGTGTAAAGTCCTTTCTTTCCTTTATCTGGTACATTTTGCTCCTAGATTGGCTATACTGTGACTTAACTCTGACCATAGGGTTATAGGAATGGCAACCTTGAGAGGAGGTGGAGACAGCTTTTGAGGTGGTCACTTTTGCCTTTTGAGTGAAATAATTATGTATTTTTTTCTACATCAGTGGGGTGCTAACTTTAATAGGCAGGGATAGGCCACTTCTATAAGCCCAGAATGCTCAGAGAAATCTGAGAAGTAAACCTTTTGGGGTCATCCATTGAAATATTCCCATCCTATCTGTCAGGATTCCTGGTTTTCCAAATTCTGGCCATGATTTTGGAATAACACATTTGCCCAGGCCGAGTATTCAGCTGTCTTGATCTTCAATTGTTTTATGCTCATTCACTGCATAAAATGAAGGCTTCTTTGTAAACTACCAATGAAACTCTATGACTCTCATATTCAGTTATCAATTGTTTGTTAATTGTCCTCAGTTTTTAATTATCTGCCTAAAAGGCAGCAAGGTAACTTGGTAAAAAACATACAGCTTCATTATGCTTTTATTTATTATCATGTCCACTCATGCATTCTCCTCCACCAGCATCATACCAGCTCATAACAGATGAAAATTTTAACAGCTGGACTCTCATATTGTGCTAGAAGCTGTCCACACCACCTACCACCAGGGATGGAGTCTTCATTTGCAACTAGTTTATGGATAATCCAGTCCCCCAACCCCATTCTACAGCTTGTTTTCTCATACCACTCATAGTGCCAACTGTCCTAGGTTGGGTTTGCTGGGAAGCAGACACTGAGAGAAAGTTAGGAGTACAACAGTTATATTCAGGAATAACACCTGTGGTGGGGGAAAAAGGCATGAAACAGGATTTGATAGTAGAAGGTTTCAGAGAGCGATACACACCAGAAAATAAAGCCCAACAGGGAGCTCCAGATTAAAGATCACCAATGAAAGAAATCCCACGTTGCACAGAAATGGCTGGGCCCTTGTACAGCATTACCTCCATCCTTAGTCATAGGTTGGGGGCTACACTGAGGATAGCACGATCTCAGACTAAAAGCTAAAGGGAGACCATTACAGAGCTGACAGCTGACAACCAAGTAATGTGTCCTTTCTTGGAGGGAAGTCTGAGTGACAGATATATGTTTGCTACATATGATAAGTGTATGGCAATTTCTTATAGAATTAAGTAAACTGTTTTCTAAAGTGACTTTGCTATTTTGTGTGTCAAAAGCAGTGCATGAGAGCTCCAGTTGTTCCACATATGATACATTTCTCCATTTATTTTGGTCTTCTTTAATTTTCCTCAACAATGTTTCATAGTTTTTAGTGTAAAGACATTATACTTGTGAAATATATACCTAGGTCACCATGATTTTTAATACTGTTTGAGTTCCATATTTGATGTGAAACTTAAATAGTTTGTTGATGGCATATTGAAATATAATTGATATTTTATATTGACCTTGTATTCTGTGATCATGCTAAATTTACTTATAATTTTGGCAGGATTTTTGTAGTCTCTTTAGTATTTTTTACATAGATTATTATTATTGTTATTATTTATTATTATTATTGGCAAATAAAAACAGCTTTACTTTCTCCTTTCCAATCTCTATGTATGATTGCACTGGCTAGGACTCCCAGGGCAATAGTGAATTGGAATCTTAAAGGTGAACATTCTTACCTAAATCCAGATCTTGGGGGGGGGGGATTGTTCACTCTTTTTTTCTAATAAATATGATGAAATATGACATCTGATCATAAAACTACTGTGTTCTGCTTGGATTCTCTCTCCTTGCACTTAGAATGGGAAGTACTTCCAGGCATAATACCTACCTGGTGGTCAAAGTGCTTACCTTGCTATTTTTTCTCCTTTCAGAGCTTACAGTGAGCCCTTCCTGTTGTCCAGTGTCTGAGAGCTATTGTTCCCTATGCCATGTCCATGTTCCTTTTGTTTACAGTGGGAGAACTGGTCTAGTCCCAGTACCCAGTCATGGGTAGAAGCAGAAAGTACCACTTACTTTTAACACAGATTATAGAGGGAGATGTGTAGAGATAATCTGAGGGACCAAAAAAAAAATCACTTAGGTATTATTAATGAAACATTCTGAAGCAAAACCTTTTGTGGAGTCTCAGGTACCTAAGAAGTCATTTTGTCTAGAAATAGTCAGATTTTACTGTCTGGAACCAAATGCAGGATTAAGTGATGACATTTTTTTCACCACGTTCAACACCATCATCCTAATCTTTGATATTTTGCCACCTCATCATAAGAGGAGGCAAGTGAGGATAGATGGAATGGAATGGGGAAAATCCCTTGTTCTAATGGCTAGAGCATCTGTAATCCCACATTAGGCCTCTCTATGGTAGAGAGCTAGCTGCTAAAGGATGCGCAACTTCAGGCACATTTTATTCTTCCAAGCACATGCAAGTAAATGGTTTCAAAGAGAGTAAACTGACCAAAGGCAAGAAAAATGATGATGCTATATGGAAGCTAAATTTGTAACCTGCTTGCTTATCATAGTGGAAGTTTTATTTACTGGAACAAGGCCTCAAACTTCACTCTACTCTGAATTGTATAGCTGCCCTTCTTTTGGAAGAGAGTGTGAAGAAAACCATGAACTGTTGTAAGAAGACAAACCTTTTAAAATTATAGCTTTATTATTATAGTTTTCTTTTTTCTTTCATACTTGTCCTAACCAGTTACCAAGGCCCATCAAGTATAAGTCCAAGATATTTTCAAATCCATCCACCTTTTCCCATCACTCTCTCGTTCAAACCACAGTCATTCTGCACCTGATTACTCCCACAGCCTTGATCATCTGTTTCCTGGGATCATATACCAGCAGTCAGTGTATCCCAATTATTTTTCATACTTTAAAGTGTGTATGGATCACCTGTGATTCTTGTTAAATGCAGATTCTAAAACTGTAGCTCTGGTATGGTCTAATATTATGCATTTCTAATAAGCTCCTTGCTGCTGATGATGCATGAACCATGAACTGAGAAACAAGTGTAGTCTCTTCCCGAGGCAGCAACATTGCAGATACTGCTTCACAATTCCCAGTTTCTATCAGTACTAATGGAATCTAACAGTAACATAAGACCCTTTACTGCACTCTGTTCTATAGACGTTTATATTGAGATAAACAATCTTTCAGATTCTAGAACGAGGCATTCTTTATTTTTATTACTGGCCATGTTTACTATGAGACAATGACTACCAGAAACTTCTTGCAATATCAAGTCTCATGTTCAGTAGATTTGCCAACCTATAATAATATCCACATGTATGGATGGGATGGGATCATTGGATCATTATACTCAGCCTCACCATTTCTTCACCCAGAAGCTCAAATAGCATAACTCAGACTTGCAATCTCTTTTCTGAAGAGGTACAGGGCATTTCCCCATAAACTACTAAGGAGACTTGAAAGAAACTAAACATCTCCAGGCTCTTTCAGGAAGGACTTTGTTATCACAGAGACAAACCATCTGAAATCTTCTGCTTAAATCATTGTCAGTTGTTCCAATAACACTTGCCAAGTAATAATTATACAAGTTTGCTTTTTGCTTTTATTTATTTGGTAACTATTTTGAATCAGGCAGCGGGCTTAATATGTATTATTTAATTCAATCTTCGAAATAATCCTATGAGGGTTTACTTCTAAAAATATTAAATTTGCTCTATAGCTGAAGAAACATAGGTTTAGGAGAGTTAAATAATTCACCCAAAGTCACAAAGTTTATAAAGCAAGGCTTTGAAATCTCAGTATAAGGAAACTATAACCAAACATTTTAGTCCTGACCCCATAGTATGTCTCTCTTGTCTACTTGCATCAAGCCTATGAGACTCTTTCTCCCTGAGAATAATGAAAATCTTCCTCAGCTTGGTCAGTATTGACTCAGAACATGGACTGGAAGTACATGTGCATTTTGGAGGTCTTTGTATTTTTCTGGTGAGACTGACATGGCAGGAGGTAGCCAGTATTGATACCTGGTCATATATGAGAGGACTCTTTATACCAGCTCTTCCATTCACTGGTCTATGATTGGGACAACTTACTCAACCTTTCTAAACTTCAACTTCCATATCTGTAAAATAGAGATAGAAATATATTCCTTGCAGAAATTTTGTGAGAAATGAATGGTATAATGCATATTAAATATCCAGCACAATGTCTACTAATTGTATAGGTTATAATTTCACACTCATCTCTTAACTTTTTTGTATGCTTGAATGACCAGTTTCTGACAGATACAAAATAAAATTTCCAATTGTAATTTTGGGTTTATCTCTTTTCTCTGTAAGTCTGTTAGCCATTGTTTTGAGACTGTAAAAGAGGTATATGTATGTTTGTGATGGCTATATCTTCTTGTTCATTGCTGCATTTTATAATACATAACAAATCTTCCATGATCTGATTTCTTTTGTCTTAAAAATTTATTTGTGTCAGTTATACTATTTTAATTCCAGCTTCCTTTCATATGTCTTTTTGTAATTAATTTTTATTGGAGTATAGTTGTTTTACAATGGTTTGTTAGTTTCTACTGTAGAGCAAAATTAATCAGCTATACATATATATATATCCACTCTTTTTTGGATTTCCTTTCCATTTAGGTAACCATGGATCATAGAGTAGAGCTCCCTGTGCTACACAGTAGGTCCTCATTAGCCATCCACTCTATACATAGTATCAATAGCATATATATGTCAATCCCAACCTCCCAGTTCCTCCCACACCCGCTTTCACCCTCGGTATCCATAAAATACATTTGTTCTCTACGTCTGTGTCTCTATTTCTGCTCTGCAAAAAAGATCATCTATACCATTTTTCTAGACTCCACATATGATATTTGTTTTTCTCTTTCTGATTTACTTCACTCTGTATGTCACTATCTAGGTCTATCCTTTTATTTCTTTTTCTTCTCTGATTGCCATGGCTAGAACTTCCAAAACTATGTTTAATAGTAGTGGTGACAGTGGACATCCTTGTCTTGTTCCTGATCTTAGAGGAAATGATTTCAGTTTTTCACCATTGAGAATGATGTTTGTTGTGGGTTTGTCACATATGTTCTTTATTATGTTGAGGTAGGTTCCCTCTATGCCCACTTTCTGGCAAATTTTTATCATAAATGGGTGTTGAATTTTGTCTGAAAGCTTTTTCTGCATCTATTAAGATGATCATATGGCAACCATCATAATCAATTTCCCTTCCACTCAGTAAAGATGCTGACATTAAAGAAAATTTGAGTTAAACCCTGCTTCCTCCACACTCAGGATTGTGATGGAAGTTACCATAGGAGAAGGATATGTAAGTGTTGTTGGGAGGTGGAGGGTGAGGGGAGCTGGGACCTCAGAAGGCTTCTGTTTATAAAAATGTCCCTGACACAGACTCAGAAACTCTAAAAAAGTTTAAATGTAGGCCCTTCAAAAATGAAGCCAACAATTTATTTGAGTAAAATCCCAATGTAAATAGAATTATAATTAACTCATTTATTTATTTAACAAACCTTTATAGAATACCTACTCTATCTTCAAAGCCCTATGATAGACTTCAGGGCATGGCATGTTGTAAAGGTTACAGTTTCTACCTTCAAGGAGTTTCTGGAAACAGCAGAATATCTGTAGTAAAATGTAAATATGAGAAAGTCACTGGGATTTTGCATGAACTCCCCTGTTCAGTTTCTTGAGGCTAATATAGTAAAATGTTAAAATTCAAATGTTACTCTAGTGAAATAAATTATTCTAATACTTGTAGCATTTACTAGTATATTGGTCACAGTATTCACATGCTGGAATGCGTGTTCTTGTTGGCAAGCCCAACCATCAACCACTTCACACGTTTCTGGGATCCATTATTAACATTAACACTTTACATATGCTGGTGCTTTGAAAGTCACTTTCATCCAGACATTCTTACTTGATTCCTCTAACAGACTTATGTAGGAAGCAGAAGGTATAGAACTTATAGTTCGGGATATTGGCTCTGAAGCAGTTTATCTGGCTCAAATCACAGTTTCTAGATTTTATTATCCAGTTTAACTTGGGTGAGCTATTTACACTTTCTGGGCTTCAGTTTTCTTATACAGGAAAGGTAAATGATAATAGCATTCAACATATAATGTTGCTGTGCATATGGAATGAGTTAATACATAAAAGAACAGTAGTAGTGATCTGGGGCATCCTGTTCCAATTATGTAAAATGTGTTTTTTAGGTTTCACTGCTTGTTCAGGCTATATTGTAATTATATCATGGCTTACTCTTGGAGAAATGATCTATCCAGTTCTCTGATTTTTCTTTAAACCACCATACTAATTTCTTCTTTAACTAAGTGATCTTTCTTACCCAGATGCCTATGATCTCTTGATCTATAATTCAGTTACGACCCAGTACCTTGTATTCTAATCAGAGATGTCACATTAGCTTTCACTCATATGCTAACTCTATATAATTAGTAGGGTCTGTCTGGAACTAAGCTTTGAGAAACATTCTAAGGCTCAGGAAAAAAAAATCGTTTCCAGATATATTACTGATTTCCCCTTTAGTCACCTGAGAACAGGGAAGAGCACAAACACGGAGGCCTGATTTTCCATCCCTGATATAATGGACCTACTTCTTTTTATTATATTGGGTTGGACAAAATGTTCATTCCGGCCAACCCACTATATAGTAAAACTTATTAGGATTTAGAAAATTTCATAACTAAATAGTTTTATAAAATTGATTTTCAAATCCTTTGCTATATTCAAAGTGGCAGTGCAGGAGATGGTTATGTGCAGGGATCATGGTGTTTGGGGTACAATGGTTAATTATTGTTCATTTCTGGCTCAGTTTAAAAGATCTTTAACACAAAGAAATAGGTGAAATATGAATGATGCCAAAGAATATATGCCTGAGTCCTCAATTAGGGTTTTTGGCAAACTGTAAACAAACTTAAAATTTAAGTTTTAATCTAAAAGAGTATAGCTCTAGAACTGTCTTGTCAGTTGATCAAGATCTACAATGTTAACATTACCCAAGAAGGGCAGAAATTATTAATAAATAACCCATTAAGTTGAAAACAAAAATGTCACCTTAGTCTCATTGTCTTAAATTATGATCATATGGTAAAGTTGAATCATTTAAAACCCAATAAATTTAAGAATTGAGGTAATTCAGACATGCTATCTGAAATTATTATTCTGTGAAATGCTGGATATAACTCCTCCCTATGCTAATTATTAGGGTTTTGAAAGGGAAACTATATACCTACAAAACAGTATATTAATAAGGAGGTTATTTTCATTTTTTGTTTCTCTGACACATAACTTAATTTTTTTATATTTACAATTCACAAATATAGATCTCTTAGAAATTACAATTTTAAAACTCTCTTTAATGTTTTTATAGCCATGTCACTCTGAGTTCTCACTTTGTAGTTCTGATATTGTGGTTTCTTTATTTATATTCACTTTTTTTTTTCACTTTGATCCTTTTCAGATTTTATCATATTTTCCTCTTCCCTGATTTCTATTTACCTTTCACTCATTTGGATTTCTATTTAGCATTTTGTGTGTGTGTGTGTGTGTGTGTGTGTTTGTGGCCTCATGTTTACCTTTTCATTTTTTTTAATGTTCCTAGTTATTGTCTACCTCCAGATATGTTTCTTAAGATTATCAATTATTCTTATGATACTTTTTAAAAGACATTTTACTTTAAATATAGCAGTGTGTACATGTTAATCCCCAAACTCTCAATCTTATGATACTTTATCTTTTTCATTTTTTACATTAGATATCAATCTCTATTTCTAGTCACAACTAGAAAGTAGGTGGTTTATATTGCAAACCTTCTCAAGATTTTCCTTCTTATCGTCACCATGGATTAATTTGTAAAGTGGTTTTAAATCTAGTATTTATTTATGATTCCTTCAGGCTTTGTCTGTTATCAGGGATCCTACTGACTTTAAAATAAATAGGTATTGCATTTTACATATAGGTCTTGAATCTTTATTTTTTAGTGCAAATGAAAGCCCTGATAGACAATGTAAAACAAGGTTATCTTAAAAGACAGCAATCTTTTTAAATAACAGTTCATTTATTCAAACCCCTATTAAACTAAAAAGTATGTGAGTATCCTTTGGTAGATTTCTGATTTTTTCATGTAATTTTAACATAATTCCATATGTTCTTGGTACGTACTAATGTTTGGTAATAAATTTATTTATTGGTAAAAGCATAATTTTTATTGTTTCATTCAATCTTTCATTCAGAAAAGATTAATGAAATCCTCTGGAAATACTTCTATAAATAAGTATATACTTACACTTATTTGTTCTTCCATTCAACTAGTTGACAGACCACTTGGAAATAAACACACTGATAGGTAATTTGAATTCAACTTTGTAGATGGTTATATATTTGTTTTGAATATTTTTTAATATGAATTTTATTTTATTTATTTATTTTTATACAGCAGGTTCTTATACTTTAAAATATCAAGATAAAGGACTTCTACCACATCCTGTGCAAGGAAAGAGATGATATGAAGGCTTCCAAGTGAAGTTTATACCTAAATTGAACCTTGGAGAATAATAGGAATTGGCCAGCAAATGATGAGGAGGGAGAGGACAACATATCAGATATATAAGCAAAGACACTCTATCTGAGAGAAAAAGAGGTAGATGAGAGGGAGAGATGGAGAAAGAGACTACAAGCAGACAAGTAGTTTGGAATGCTAGATCTTTGTGCCTAAGTATGTATACGTGTTTATCATGGAGGTAGGGTAGGGAGGGGAACACGTATCTGGGTTAAGGTTTCTGAAACAGGAGAAATGAAACATTTAATTCTAAAGTTAAACTCTTCAACTGTGTGTATTATGTAATAATAATTAACCGTTATCATGTATTTCACTCTTCGCCAAAAAATCCACATTCATGATCCTATTCATTACTAGGGAGAATCCTATGAGGCTAGCCTAAGATAATTTCCACCTTACCATAAGGAAATTGGAACTTATGAAACCAGAATCACAGAATTTATAAGAGGAAGAAGGAACCAGTATATCGAAATGGAGCCATCTCTGCACATGCCTGCATCTACACCTGAACCTATATCAATATCTATATTTGTATTCTTACAGTTTACACTACTATAATACTTCTTACATAAAATATTGTATTCCTTCCATAATGTGATATATGAGAAAACTGAAATTTCTGTTTGGGGCATAATAGCCACTAGAGAGTAATCTTGAGCCCTTGGATGGGGACTAGTTAAAGCAGAGAATTAATGGAATCATTCAATTCTAGACACCTCAATTGTTTGTGGAACCCAGACAAATATTTCCTACTGAATTATTGGCCATACCTTCTATTCATGAAGCACATTGATAAGATGGATTGGAAAGAAATTTACCACTTACTGATTGCATGTCCCTGAAAGTCAATTATCATCAAGAATGGTTCAGTAAGCTGGCCTGTATCAACCTGCTCTGACTACAATTTTTTTTTAAAGTTTAGTAATAAACCTATCCCCCTCTATTTGCAAACAGTTTTATTTAAAGTTCACACCTATGTAGAATTCTACCTGAAAGCAGTTGTCATGGAAAAGATTGCTAGTTTGTTTGTTTTTTTAACTCAGCCACATATATAACTGCATGTGTACAGTTTACAAACTCTACATATTATATCTTAGATATTTAATACCACCTGTACTCCACTAGCTAGAGTTATGATATATGAGTGTATTTATCCTTTCCTTGTTTCTTTAAATCCTCCCTATTTTATCTAAAGTCACTTGTGTGGCAAGTCTCTACTGTTGATTCAGAGCAAACAGCATCAGGGTATGTTTTGCCTAGAGCTCTGCTTATTCAAGATTATAAACATTCATAAGGCAGCAAACTTGAATTTCAAATAACAGGAGAAGCAGAAGACTAGGTATAAATTATAAACTACTTGGTTTATATCTCTGGAATATTAACTTAAATAAACATGCAGAAATGAGTGGTGCTAGAAATGTACCTGTCATAAATGAGGAACAAATGCTTTCACACCTGTCATGGAAAGAGACATTTTATCAAGTTTCTCAATATCAATCTGGAGGAACACAAGGAAGTGATTTTGGCAGGGAATAAAAGCTGTATCGACAGTGCCAGCCAGTGATATGAAGCAGAAGTTCAAGCAAGACAGAAAAGTGGAACATACCTTTAGAGACTTTTTTGAAGTCACAGTGGCAGTTAGACAGTTTAGGAGTAACGATGGAAAGCTCTTCCATGCCTGGAGGATAACTAAATTAAAGAGTCGTAGACATTAGATATGAAAGAGCTCCATTAAGGTCATCTCACTCATTCTCTGCCAGCAGAGGATTATTCCCTATAGCATAGTCTATAGGAAAATGGAATAACGTTTGAAAAAAAAAAAAGAGGACTAAAATGATTTCCCTCAGCGTACGTTAGATAGGCATTGCATATCAGAAGCTCTCAAACCACTCATCTTGTACACTATCCTAGTTAGCAAATTAAAATGATGGTAGACTTGGAGTCTTCAGGTCTAAATAACAAAGGAGGAATCCTCTGTATCAAAGTCATAGTAAAAGGCATTGATTTAATAAAAAGGGTTCAATATTAATGGAATGAATAACTGAAAATTTATATACAAAGAAGCCCTTCCCCTAGGTGGACATGGGCCTTCAGACACTTATGAGAACTTACCTGTAGTATTATTTAAGCCACCATTTGCAAACCTCTGAAGTTGAAACCTTTTGCACAGGGTTTTAGATGGAGGAAATGCTTTACTCTCTTGCTTGGGAATTGTGTGCCTGTAATGAAAAGATCTCTTGAAGGTGTCCCGGGCATTAAGAATTGAATAAGTGAATGTCTCATAAAAGCTAATTGCTATATCTTGATTGAATGAAGAGTATCCTGAGACCAGTGAGTAGGAAGTTAAATGCAAAGGACAAAGTACAATGAAATGAGCCAAAGAGTGACATTCAAGAGTCCAAGATAAGGCTCTAGTCTCAGTCTGCTTTTCCAAGGATTTGTTTTTATATTACGTCTCATTTTTCTAACCTTTCCTTCATAGCTTTTAAATTTACAAACCACAGCATCTGACAAGCTATATTCTATCCTTAAAATTTATTAATAAAAAGACTCATGTTAAGAGGAGGATACAGTGGAAAGTCTTTCGTACTGAGATTCTCAACTCTCCCTGGTGATGAATGTGTTTTGTACAAGAGGCTGTGTGAGAATGTGAGCCAGCATAGCATACATAGCTAGGTGATATCAAAACTCCCATCCTCAGTGAGCTGACTGGTTCCTAAGTTGTTAGGAAAAGAAAAGGGCAAAACAGGGTGTCATCAGAATACTTCTCTTCTGTAGGATCAGCTCCTAGTAGAGAGTATTGTATGGGGGTCAGACCTGTGTAGACCCCTATGGAATATGGACTGGCTGAACTCAATTGATGAGTTTTTATGTGAATAAGAGACAGGCATTTCCACACACTTCACGGTGCTGCTGCTGCTATTGTTTTACTCTTGGCATCAGATGGCCGGATCTTGCAACCCAGTCTGTCACTTATTCACTGTGACAAGTCACTTCTCAATTTTACTTTCCCCTCCAGAAATGGAAATAATGACAACTGTTCTATATTTCTCACCATTTATGAAATTTGTAAGCCATAGAATGCTATATTTAAGCTTATTATATTTGGAATTATTGTGAGTTGTATTTTCCTGCTCACCTCCAATATTTTTTTGCTGACAACATGCCCACGAATCAAAAGCACACTGTTTGCTTTGTGCTTATGTTGTGCTCGAAACTGTGCTTAGCACATACATTGAACTTCAGTTTACAAGGTCCTTTAGTTCAATATTCTCAATAAAAACAATGAGTTACATATTTCCCTTGTATAGGAATGTTCATCATTTTTATATTCCCTAATTTTAGTTTTTATTGAATTACACTATTTCTGAAAAATGGGATGGTGCTTCTCTTTAAACTTTTATGATGCATATGTTTAGAATGGGTCTTCTCCTTTAAAGAGACACTAATTTTGTTCCTTAATTTTACAAGGACTTTTTAACCATCTCTATGTGTCATAATTCTATTTATCTTTTAAGCCCTAGTTAAAATATAATTTTCTTCTGAAGTTTTATTAGATAACTTTAGATAAGAATTTAGAATCTGTTACCAGTCCAATCTCATACTGCTTGCTGCAGGACCAGCCAATAAATTGAGAGACAGTGTTGGGACAAGGAATAGCGACTTTATTTGGAAAGCCAGCAGACCAAGAAGATGGAGGACTAGTGTCCCAAAGAACCATCTTACCGAAGTTAGAATTTTGGCTTCTTTTATACTAAAAAGGGAGGCGTATGGCTGGTTGTTGCAAACTTCCTGGTGCCTGAATCTTTTGTTCTTGCAGCTATCTACATAGGTCTGTCCACAATGTTCCTATAAACCTCCAACAAGACAAATGTTATTCTCTGTTCTGTAACTTTTAATATCTATATGAATGAAAAGTGTTATACCTTTAAAGGTAAAACCTGGGAGGCAGAACCTTGAGAATGGTCTATCATGCATATTTCAGACTACAGGCAACACTCCTTTACAAAGGTGCAGAGCCAGCATGGCTAAGCACAGCAAGAGAGCCGAAGGTTAGAGCCAAAGGAATAGATCGAGTATGGAGTCAGGTTTGTTTCTCTTTGTTACAATTCTGGAGTCAGATAACATGAGTTTCAATTTTGTTTGTGTCCCTATTAGCAGTCCAAATTTGGAAAATGTGCTTAGGTTCTCAAAACTTGCTTTTCTTTTAGGTAAATTAGGGTGACCGTAATACCTATCTTACAGGACTATAAGAAATAGTGTATTTTAATGTGCTGTGCACACAGCACGTCACCCAATAAATGCCAAATAGTATAACTGTTTCAATTTATTTTCCTCTATACTTCACCACTGTTCAAATACAACATATAAATACTTGTATATGTATACATATATAACATATCTGTCTTCTGTCCTTCTATCAGTTGAAAAGATGGAAAGACCAACACAGTAATAAAGCCCAGAGAAAATGTAATGACATTAGCCTGCACTTAAGTATGCTAAAGTCTGATGTGAGTAGTGAGTGTATAATGTTTCAAGGGTTAGGGCAGTGAATGCTATGCTTCAGTTATGCTAACCATGCCTTATAGATATGGAAATTACACAGAAAGATAAAGATAGATAGAGACTTTTTAGGTAAAAAATTCTCCAAGATTTGTGCATATCAAATATTGCTGCACTAATAATAATAATTCCATTTGAAACAATGATCTTTTGGAGGAAGTCTAACACTGAGATACACAACATTTACCATTTTGATCTATGATGCGTGTGTTATTAGTCCTTTGGGATTCACATTATATGACAGTTTTCAGTAGATCAATGATATTTACTTCTGTAATTGTATTAAAGGAAAGGAGAGAATGAGAAAATAAAAGCCAGGCAAGAGAATAACATTCTGCTTTCAGCTGAGCTTGGAAATGAAGAGCTAATGAGACGAAGAGTAATAAGACTGTTGCAGGCAACAGAGGTTACAGGAGAGAAATTTCATTTACCAATATCAGAATAATTAGTAGAGGGCTAGGGTTGGTTGGGAGGAAATTACAGATTATAGATTCGCATGAGGAAAACTATAAGAAGTCCAACGTAACTTTAGAAACAAGAAAAAAAGTTTGGAACAAATGCAGTGGAGATAGTCAATGGAATTGCTAGGGGACAAGGAAACGGTGGTTGTGTGTGTAAGTGTGGGTGTTGCTGGGTTTCTATGGTCAGCCATAGAAGTACATCATAGAACGTACTTCTAATACATCATAGAACTTGAAATTATGAACACTGAGAGGCGACTGCTGAAGTGAACTTTGTAGTTAAATTGGAAAACAATCAAGGTATGGAGGAGTTAAGCAGAGATGCAACTGTGACACAGTGGTGTACGTGGACAGATTTGCAGAAGGGATTGTAATGTGTTTTTAACGTTTTTGTAAAAAGTGTGAAAATCCTGGCATGCTGCCCAAATCCTCAAGTCTCCGTGCAAGTAGGTTGGAGGAAAGGTTTGAGATAGTTAGATGAACAGCATGGAGCATGCCGTAAGAGGCTGAAGGGGAAATAAGGTTTATTAATTAGGGGAATTAATTGGAGAGCTGTGACTTTTTCCTCATGTGGTCAAAATGGATTGGGAAAAAGATCTGAAAGGTGTATACAATTTAGTAGCTGAGCTTAAAATGCAATCATCTTGTAACAGAACCTAAAAAAATTAGATGCAAAATGGCAAAGGCCAAGAGGCATGAAAATTATACTGTATTATCAGTAACTGTCATACTTATACGGCATCATTTAATGATTTGTGTTTCTTAGGGACTTTAGTTCAAATCAGTTCGGTGAAAGAGACTGCCGAATTGCTTAGCAACAGAAGTAAATTAAATGCTATTTCAATGTAAAATGGCAGCTCTTGAATAGATTTTACTAAAGATGCTATTTAGTATGCTATGAATTTCTCCTGATCAAATTTAGAAGGCTTTTCTCTTTTAAACCTTTGAAACCTCATGGACATAGTACTCTTAACAGATATATTTTTCTATTGTATAGATTTTGAGTTTTTCTTGAGTTCTCTGAGAACATTTTTGTAATACAGATTTCTGATAAAGACTCACTTTAAGATCTCTACTTTTATCCTCTACTTTAATTTTGTGGGTTCATTATTCACCTAATTTCAGATTCCATGTATGAACAATACATCTATTCCTTTTCTCTTATTTTTAGATTATTCTCAAACAATATCCTTCTCAGCTAATCAGGTTTTCTCTTCAGTTTCTGTTGTTGATGATAACAAACAGTAAAACATATGGATTCAGATAAATAACTTCTCCATTCGATTTGAAGTTAAAATTAATATTAATTAAATATATTAGGGCTTCCCTGGTGGTCCAGGTATTAAGAATCCTCCTGTCAGTGCAGGGGGCAGTTTCGAGCCCTGGTCCGGGAAGATCCCACATGCTGCAGAGCAACTAAGCCCATGACAACTATTGATCTCAGCTAATCAGGTTTTCTCTTCAGTTTCTGTTGTTGATGATAACAAACAGTAAAACATATGGATTCAGATAAATAACTTCTCCATTCGATTTGAAGTTAAAATTAATATTAATTAAATATATTAGGGCTTCCCTGGTGGTCCAGGTATTAAGAATCCTCCTGTCAGTGCAGGGGGCAGTTTCGAGCCCTGGTCCGGGAAGATCCCACATGCTGCAGAGCAACTAAGCCCATGAGCCACAACTATTGATCCCACATGCCACAACTGCTGAAGCCTGTGTGCCTGGAGCACATGCTCTGCAACAAGAGAAGCCACCACAATGAGAAGCCCACACACAACAGCAAAGAGTAGCCCCCGCTTGCCACAACTAGAGAAAGCCTGCACGCAGCAGCAAAGACCCAATGCAGCCAAAAATAAATAAATAAATTAATTAATTAATATATATATATATATTATTTTACAGTTAACAAGGAACTTTCCCATATATTATCTCAAATAATGCTTATCATGAATTTGTGAAATAGATGTAATTCTAATATTGTAGATTTGGAAAGAATACATGACTCGTCTACTATTTTTTTTTTTTTTTTGCGATATGTGGGCCTCTCACTGTCGTGGCCTTTCCCGTTGCCAGACGCGCAAGCTCAGCGCCCATGGCTCACGGGCCCAGCCGCTCCGCGGCATGTGGGATCCTCCCGGACCGGGGCACAAACCCGTATCCCCTGCATCGGCAGGCGGACTCTCAACCACTGCGCCACCAGGGAGGCCCCTCGTCTACTATTTTTTAGCTAACTACTTAATGGAGCTCAGACTTGAGCATTTTGACTGTGAATTTAGTCTTATTTCCTAATTCAATAACAGAATTGTTTTTAAGTTCATATGACATGCCAGATACTATGCTAATGACTAAAATATAAAATATTTTGGTCCTAAACTCAAAGAGCTTATACTCTAATGGAAAAAGGTAACTGAGCTTATAGTCTAATGGAAAAGGGTAACTGAGTTTATAGTCTAATGGGAAAGGGTAACTGAGTCTATAAGGTGAGAGTTTTGCTAGAATTAAGTGTGGAAGCAATGGAAAGACAGAGTAGGGGCAACTATTGTAGTCAAGAGAAGGATAAGGGAAGATTTCCTGAAGACATTCATTCAGCCTGACAGAGTGTGAATAAAAGACAAAACATATACAGTCATAGGCACATGCTGGGTTTTGGAAGTGAGAAAGAGTATATATATTGAGGAAATTTTACATGTTAGGTACAGCATGAATGAAAACAGAGTAAAAGATAGGAGTAGTAAGACATAAACCTGGGAATAGATCATATGTTTCAAGCTTTTGGGCATTGATTTTTCAATTAGCATTTTTGTCTTTGCCATTCCCCTTCCACTGCACTACACCCTCCTGTGACTTATTTGATGATTTGAAATTTTCCATAACATTTAAGGGAGATATTTGTGCATACTGCGTACTTGGGAAATGTTATCAACTGACAACTCATGCTTTGACTCATAGTCCTTGGGCTCTGCTGCTCCCTATATTTAATGTGCAGCCCAACTGTGTATCAAAAATAAAGAATATAATGAATATATATATATATATAATATAAGTATCTAATACAATATATAATATAAAGAATATATTTGTATAATATAAGGAATATAACTTTAATAGCTACCAATACTGGCTATTAGTAATAGGCCAGGGCTTCCCTGGTGGCACAGTGGTTGAGAGTCCGCCTGCCGATGCAGGGGACACGGGTTCATGCCCCGGTCCGGGAAGATCCCACATGCCTCAGAGCAGCTGGGCCCGTGAGCCATGGCCGCTGAACCTGTGCTCCGCAACAGGAGAAGCCACAACAGTGAGAGGCCCGCGTACCACAAAATATAATAATAATAATAATAATAATAATAATAAGCCAGATTTACATTTCTTCTCTCTATCCTGTCCCCTTTCTTCAAGCACAGACATGCTTGCTAAATGTAAAAAACACTGAGAAAAAATTACTACAAAGGTAGAATCCTGCCTACCTACTATCATCAGCTGGTGAAAATTCAGAAAGTGGGTCTGTGGACAAATAAGTAGCATAAAATTTATAAAACATTGGATTGTTCTGCTATAAATGGTTTTATATTTCTAGACAAGGAAGTATTTTCATTTTTGAAGAAAAATGATTACAATTAGTCAATTTGGATGCAATTTAAGGCCAAAATAACATACTCTTTGATTTTTCTAAGTGTATAAAAATTTTTCACAAGGATGTTGGTAAGAAAAAAAAATAATATTCTAACCAAATAACTATGGAGCATGCTGAGATCACTCTCTTGACAACTTCTCACCTTAGTTCTCCCAAATACAAATATTGAGTTGGCAATATGACTTTTTGAATCTCATATATATTTTACTAATGAACCTCTTGGCAAAGAGCCATTTTATATAAGCAGAGTATAGATTGAAAACAATTTAGGAACATTTCAATTCTATTTTCATTTAACAAGTTTGCTTATGCCAAAAGAAGTTTTGTTTCTCTCCTACCAAAAATTTTATTCATTTCCTTTTGCTTACCTTATAAATTTCAAATTCCTTAGCCTTATATTAAAGGCTCATCATGTTTTATCAAACAGAATTATTGAACATTATTCTACTCATACTATTTTATGCTGTGATTGTTCATTTAAAATGAAAATAAGTTTACATACTTACCATATGCTTACCAATGCTACTCGTATACTATCACCTCTAAGGAGAGCTCTAGTTATGCTTTTCCCCCCAACTCCACTCACAAAAATGAGGAAAAATGAAATACTAAGATGCACACATTTGTCTACAATTGTGAGGGGTGAATATTTAATTGGGAAACAATAAGTGAATTATAAATGGAATTGAAGTAGGGTAAATGATCTTTATTGATTGTTCTTTTTTCTCAGTTTCCTTGTGTGTCACTTGAGAGGTGTCCAGCCATTAGAAGGGCAAATAAAACCAGGAAAGGGAATTTTGAATGGGTAGATTGGAACAAGTCTATATTGGTTAAGAACATTGATTGTAGCGTTGGATATATCTGATTTTAAATCCCATCTCTGCACTTAATAGCTGTTTGGCCATGAGCAAGACTCTCTAAGTCTCTAACCTCTCTGAAACCTGCATTTTCACATGATAAAATAACGTTTAAACTTTGGGCAGTATTAGAAAAGTCATCATATGTCTTTCACACTTACTGTGTGGCAGGGACAGTGATATGGACTTGATAATAATATCTTCTTCAATGCTTGAAACAACCCACTCAGGTGGATGTTGTAATTGTCTTCATTTAACATGCCTGGCAAGCTGGTGGGATAAGCCAGTGATATCTGTTCATATGCAATATCAAGAAAGCCTTTTGCTTCCTGAGAAAAAGAGAAACCAGCCACAACAAGATTTCACTTTGAAGGGTTTTAATACAGTTTAATAACTTATACAAGGACAGAGATATAAACCTACTAGGAGTTTAGAGGATTTTCATTTATTTATCATTTATTCATTCCCTGAGGAAACAGGGCTGGGTTTGCTGGTCTCTCCCCACAGATTTTCTCCATCCCTAGCAGTCTCCCCTCCTAGGGGCTTGCGAACCTTCAGGGTGTAATAGTCTTTGTACTTGTACTTCAGGGACTGGGGAGCATCTCCAGTGGCCCAGAACAGTTTGCTCCACCAGTCCACTTCCTCGTGTTATTCATCTTGGCAGGGCAGAGGGGCCTTTTGGCCCTCAGGGAGAAGGCACAGTAGCCTTCCTCTGCCCAGAGTCATGCCGTCCCCACCTCCCTGAGCTGCCTGGAGTTTTTCCTTATTCCCTGGGGCTGAGTCTACATCACCTCAGCTTTGCTGGACTGAAACCACAACTTTTCATAGAGGCAACCTAGGAGCTGAAAAATGATTGCAGATGAACAAGGCGATACCCAGCCACCCAGCCCACCCACCATCTCTGACTTCTGAGATGGGGAGGGGTTCAAGGTTACGGCTTCCTTCCCTGGCTCCCTTGACCTTCACAGAAGTATTTTAATTCAGGGATCTTTAGACATAGGATTGGGGCCAATTAGGAGGGTAAGGTTAGTTCTTGGTTCTCATTGCCCACAGCTCCAGAATGAACTCTGGAAGGGCTCAGAATTTCAGAGCCTCAGGCCCTATCCCAGGCCTCCTGAATCCAAATCTGCTTTTGCTCAAGATGTCCCAAGGATCCCTGTGCATTCAAGGTTGACAGGTGCTGCTCTAGAGCAGCAGTTCTGAACTTTGGAAACATTGGACTCACCTGGGGTGAGGGTGGGGAGTAAGTGGTTGGGACTTGAAAAAAGAAAAAAAAAAAAATGCTGCTCCTGGTTCCTACCCCCAGCAATTGGTCACAAGCCTTTTTTTTTTTTTTTTTTTTTTTGGGGGGGGGGGTGGTACGCGGGCCTCTCACTGCTGTGGCCTCTCCCGTTGCGGAGCACAGGCT
>NW_006787746.1:1143590-1164356 GCF_000442215.2 Lipotes vexillifer | reverse complement strand
TCGCCTTGTTGACGAGCCTTTTTTTTTTTTTTTTTTTTTTTTAGAGTGGGGGGCCTGCACACTGTAGCATGTGGGATCTTAGTTCCATGACTTGGGATGGAACCTGTGACCCCTGCAGTGGAAGCTTGGAGTCTTAACCACTGGATCACCATGGAAGTCCCTCAGGATTTTTTAAAAACTGTCGGGCAATTCTAATGTGCAACCTAGGTTGAGAATCGCTGCTTTGGAGTTCTTGTGAACAAGTAGGCCTCACGCTGGGGGCGTAGATATCAGAACTCTGCTTAATCTATAGCCTCTTCAGGCACAAGCCCTGTTTCCTCTAAATAGCATGTTTCCTCCAGCCCTTTACTCACCTCCTGGTACTTCTTCACAGACAGCACTACATGGAGAAAGCACAGTCATGAACCTCAGGAGAGGGGAGAATGGGGAGGAGGAGGGACACCAACCCCACAGGGCAGCCAGGGCCTCGCCCACTCCCAGTGCCAGATTGTTGGAGTCAACGTTGGCCTGACCCACCACAGTCTCCTGCCCTAAGTCCTGATTGTCCACCACTTTCAGCACCAGGCAGCACAAAGGCCCCATCTGTAGGCATGTACTGCAGCCCCAAGGAGAGGCCAGAGTGTGAGGCTTCCCATGAGATGGAGCTACTCCAACCCTCGCCCAAGGCCTTCTCACCAGCGTGAAGAAGAGGGCTGACTGAGTGAAGTTGGGATTAATCTGGAAGTCCCTGATGGGCTTTGTCTGCATGGACTTTTCCCAGAATTCCACCAGGAGCCCAGGCAAATGCACCTGCTTCATGTTTCAGAGGCCCCAGGCCAGCATCTGACAGAACAGAGAGAGAGGGTGAGGAAAGGGACAGGCAGTGCCTCTCTAACGGGGTCCAGGCCTGGGAGCAATGGGGCCTCAGTGGGCCTGCAGGTCCAGGGCATAAGGCTGGGTGAAGGCAGAGTCTGAAGGCTCACCCAGGCCTCCTGTCCTGTGAGGGATGAGTCCACCAGGCCTGGATGCTGTCCTCCCTCCTACACAAGGGAGGTACCCATTAGGTATTGCCCTTCCTCCCCTGCTGCCCATCTGGCCTCTAATCATCTCTCTCAGGGGTGACTTCCTGCTGCTGGCTGCTTCCCAGACCCGCAGCAGCTGGGGTGCCCCAGGGTTCTTAGGCACCTCTATGCCATCCAGCTCGTGGCTGACCTGGATCCCACAGAACTCCATGGCCAGTCAGCAAGCCTGCACCCTGGGATCTCACTCTCAAATGACAAACACTGGGTACCCAGGAGCTGTCCACATCCTAGTCATAAGGCCACCTCAGGGCCAGAGTGGGAACCAGCTAAGTGGTCTGATCTTGACTCCAGTGCCAGGAGGGCCTGACCATCTTCTACTCTTTGCCAGGTTTGTGGCAGGGCACATAGGTTCTGAGGTGGGACCTCCATGCTACTCTCAGAAAAGGTGAGAAACTTCCTGGCATTTGGAGTCAGGCAGGGCCAGGCCTAAATTCTGGCACTGCCACTGAGCCCCTGTGTCACTGTGCGTGGATGTGTAGTCTCTCAGTGCCTGAATTTCCTTCTCTGGAAGGTTTTCCCTACTTTTTGCACAGGGACCATGTGAGGCTCACCTGTAGTAGGTAATGAATGCTAAAGCCCTTTGTCTATGACCCACTGCAGAGGTTTGCATTAAAATACTTTAAAAGAAAAAAAAAATGCTTAGGTGAAACTATAATATTAAAAAATAATTTGTATAACACTGATCCCATTTAATTATTAATTATGTTTTCTACCACCTACTGTATAGGTGACAGAAAACTACAGTACAGGATTTCACTAACTACCTTTACCCAATTTTATGAGCAAACCCTGTAGGCAGTTAGAAATGTGAATATTTTGGGCACAAATATTTGAGAAGGACATGGGATATTCATGCATGGTTAAAAGAACAGTATAGAAAAAGGGAAAGAAGAGTGAAAAAGTTTATAAATATAAGTGAAGGAGAATAAGATGATAAATAGAGTTGACTATCAAATAAATAACACACATTGAATAAATAGAGAAATGGCAGAATGAGGGCAAGAGAAGGTAAAGACTCTCCTATTAAGCCCTGATGGGAATTCCTTAAATGAATATGTCAGCCAGTATAAACTGATATTTTTAGGTTAATGGTTACCTGAGAAGAAAGCTGCTGACAATTGTTGAATAAATGTCACTCAATATTTAATTTAGAATCTCCTTTTTAACATTTTTTTGAATCTAGAATTTTTAAGAAATTTAATTTTGATGACAATATGATCCATATTTAAATGATAGAATCAAGAGATTTGTGAATCTTAACTATGGCAATTAATGGTACACATTTAACATCCTATTGACAACTTCTCTTAAGCCAATTCTTATTTGCAAATATACTCATGGATAAATATGTCAATGCCTATTTTCTTATATATTTTAGATTCAAATAATTTTAGAGGTCATGTAAAGCAACCCATGGGTATAAATGAAGCTATAATAACTATAAAAATTCAACTCCTTATCCCTCTGCTTCTTTTCCCCATCTGCTCATGCAGAATATCAAGTATTTATGAAGGCCTCAAAAGTTGTCTTACATGTACATAGAATCTCATTATGTCTTGCAGGATGCAGCTGCTGTTTCACTATCTTCCTCTGGGACCCACTGGAAATTGTCATGTCCTCCAGTTACAGTGTAGGCCATGGACTTTTCAGTGCCAAAAATCAACTGTGTTCCATTAAGAAGTAGGTGAAAATACCTCTCACAATTTCTTTTACGTCTGTTAGAGGGCTAATCAGAAGCACTTTTTACACCACAATGAATATTTCAGTTTTAGAAATTTATGTTGATTTTTGTTTTCATTTTATTTCTGCTTATCTAATTCCACCTCCCTGCTTTTTGCCAGATAATTCTCTGAAAGAGTAAACATGAGTTCAGTGCGTATTGGAATAGGAGATGGAGGCTGCTGAGAGCCATCAAGCTGTTTTAAACTTTACCCCTTAAGACAGAACTTTATTCCTTGATCAAGCTTACTGAGATTTGTTCCTTCTTCTTTTAGGTTAAATTTATTCTCTGGAAGTCCATTCATACTGCATAAAAATAAAATTTGGGCCAGTTTTCCAGCTGAGCACAGCAGAGATTTAAGCTGAGATATCTGCTATAGAGTAAACGGAAGTAGTAGTAATAATACCAACAACAACAACTGTAATAATTGTTATTTAACCAAGGGCTTTATCTGCATCAGATAGTGTTTCAAAGAAATCTATGCTAGCAGAATTTTAGAGGTAGAAAAATATCAGATATTTATGTTTTCTTTTTTCTTTTTTTGCAGAAATTTTATCATATTTCAAGCTCTTTAAATTTGGCTACTTTATCCCCCTACATAAATGCCAAGTAGACAACACCTGTTTAGGAAATTGCCCTGGACTATTCTCCATTTTTACCCATCCTACTTCTGTAAGTATGGCCTCCCTCCCTCTCAAATTTTGGATCCATAACTTGGCTTTGAAATTCTGCTTTCAATTTTAGCAACAATTTCACTCTTCCATGTTTGACTTATGGATTTTACCTTCCCAGCTAGATTTTGGTATTACGTAGTCACCTGATTTTATACCTCCTAAATTATTATGGAAGATAACGCAAATAATAGTAAATCTTTCCTCGTTCAACACCGACCCCTCAACTTCACTCCCAGAGGTATGGGAAAAAAGGGTGAGATAAGTGATTTGCATAAGAATTAAACTGCCTCATTTAATAGGCAATAAAACTGAATTCTAGAATGGTTATGCGATTTTCTGGAGTGATTAGATGACAAACTCCGTGAAGGTTAAAACCATTCTCTCTAAATTTTGCATGACTCAACAGGGTGTATTCAGAGATAAGGTAATTAAACAACATTTGTTTAATTGAAAGAGGACACAAATTATTTGTGGCAAAAGAAGGACCTTGTAAAACAATTGTATATATATATATATATATATATATATATATTATATTTTTTATAAATTTATGTACAAAATACATACATACATATATATATATATATATATATATATATATATATGGCAATTGGAGAGTAGATTTTCCTTCTTTTCAGCTCCTGAGCAACAAAGAAAAGTAAACATGACTTCAAGACTTAAGTTCAGTGAACTTTATAGTCCCATCTGGGAATTAACTTTTGAATAAATGTCACAAAATGCAAGATCAGCTAAAGATTTTGGAAGAGACTAGAATGGAGACTTGAAATAACAGCAAAGCAGGTATTGTCCTGGTATACTGGAGTCCAGTGGCAGGTTCCAGGAGGCAGGCATAGGCCATAGAAGTGTAGTGATGAGGGAATGAGATGAGTTGTTATAAACAAACATTTCTCTCATTTGGAATTGCCTCTGCTTTGGTTCTTGCTTGATTAACATCTTTGGATTATCTAGATCATGTGACCTCTCCTATCCTTCCAATTAATTAATTTTCTGCTTAATTTATATAGATTGTTTAACATTACTTTCAACAAAGAAACTGACTTGATATCAGAAGAGTGGTACAAGAAATATGGATACAGATATTTAGGATTTGTTAATTGGACTAATTTGAAAATGAATCAATTAAAATTTTCTTGCAATTTACCAAAGCAAATGTACTCTGGAGAAAAGGTAAAACCCAAACATTTCAGAAGTTTTTCTAATTTATTTCTTATACCTTTGAACCCAGGATACCACTGAAAAATTCTAGTTTTAGAGAGGTATGGGATCAGCTGAAACAAAGAGGTTTCAGAATGTACTTCCACAGTAGTTCACATGGGTCCTTGAACCAATAACCTGTTTATTACCCAAGTTTCTGCATGTATAATTGGAACTGATATCTCAACATCATGCAGGATCCCCATTTATCTCCTTTCATTACTAATGTGATCATACTTACTTCAGTAAGAAGAGCCAAAAGGAAGGCCCTGGAGCTCTGTACCCAGAAGGACTCTAAATAACGAGCACTAATCCATTCTTGGGTAAGTAATAGATATTAGTTTTACCAACAAATGGAAAGTTGTAGATGTGGAAATTAAATTTCTGCTTTGACCTATGTAGACAACAGGTACATCTAATAGTTGAGTGGCATGTTACGAGGACCTTTACTTATAATATGGACTGGGGAAGTTTTAAGGCTACAGGAAATGTACCTTTTGGAAATGGAGGAGAACAGCCAGAGCATTTCTTTTTTTTTAACACACATAGTGGTGTTCTCTGTTACATTGTACAGCTACTTTACTGCAGACTTTCTACAAACAGCCACTTTATATAATTCTTGGATGATTAATGCCTTTTCTGTATTTTATTGAGGTAAGAGTGTCTTGGGGAAGCTGTAAATCGAGACTAGGTATTTCATGTGCCATTCATTCAGGAGATGTACTACCCCTGACAAAATCCTGAAACTGAAAGGACAGGTCTTAAAGAATTCAGAAAGAGAGTTCCTCTCTTTTGCTGTGTCTTGGACTTGGTTGTTGAAGAAATACAATGGTATAGAATGTATTGGATAAAAGTGGAAAGATGGTCTTATTCATGAGAGAAGGAAAACTGGTAACAACAGGGTATCTGCCTTCTAGGAGACCACTTGTTCTGGATAAATGAACTAAACCTACAAACTAGAGTACATGTTACATGTTTCTTTCTGTATGTTTTCCCATATAGATTCTGTTTCTTTATTTAAATCTGTGTTTTCCTTTTATACCTGGGGTGCCTCTTTGTCTCTATCTCTCCCTCGCTCTCTCTCTTCTACAAAGAATAATGCAAGAGCTACCAAATTCTTCTGCCTAAAACCACCTGTTGGATAAGTTATTTATCCAGTAATAATGGAAAATAATATTAGAGATTGCTATTTTCGAGATTTAGGATGAGTTACAGTAAATATCAGAAACTAGGAAAGCATCTTAGTTTGAAAAATTTTACAGTAATTCTGATATTCTCTTCCTACCCCTCTTAACTCCCAGAAACTTTCCTTCCTGGACTGCTATATAAAGGGAAGTCATGTTCTCTTACATGGCCCAGAGTGTTTAGAGTCATGCAGTCCTCTTCTCTCTCTTAAACCGGCAGGATCATAACTTATACTTTCTGAATATCCCTATATCAACTAAGGTTCAATCAGAGAAACAGAACAAGTAGGAGATATATATTAAGATATTTATTGTAAGACATTGGTTTACAGGCTTGTGAAGGCTGACAAGGTAAATGTGAAGTCAGTAGGGCAGACTTTCAAATAAGGCAGGCTGGAGCTTTCAGCATGAGACAAATCTATCTTTGAGTGGAATTTTTTCTTACTTTCCGCTCAGTTTTGTTCTTAAGGTCTTTCATCTGATTGAATCAGGTCCATCTAGATTTTCTAGGATAATCTCTCCTACTTAAAGTCAATTGATTATGGATTTAAATCACATCTGTAAAATGACATTTCACAGCTACACCTAGATTAACATTTTGTTGAATAACCGGACACTGTAGCCTAACCAAGTTGACACATAATAACTGGCCCTCATAATCCCGAATTTGAGTCTTGGCAACAAGTATCGTAACTTCGCATTTTCTTTATGTGGAGATTATCATTGCCAACATTAGCTGAAAGGGTTTTGATTGATGAATATTGAGAATATGTTGTTTTTTATGCTATATCTTGCCTGTTGGGGGTAGGGGGCAACCTGTAGTTTGTAATAATTGAACTAGAGCACATGATTGCATTTTAAACTAAAGGAGATGATCTGGATTAGACAGAAAGTCCACAAAGGTTTATAAAGCAAGCTCTGAGTCATTTCTCAGAAGAACCAGAAAATTTCATGGCACTGGTTTATATAACTTCCTACAACTTAGTGTGTGAAAAAAAAAATTACCTGGGGCTTCGCTGGTGGTGCAGTGGTTGAGAGTCTGCCTGCCGATGCAGAGGACACGGGTTGGTGACCCAGTCTGGGAAGATCCCACATGCCGCGGAGTGGCTGGGCCCGTGAGCCATGGCTGCTGAGCCTGTGCGTCCGGAGCCTGTGCTCCACAACGGGAGAGGCCACGACAGTGAGAGGCCCACGTACCGCCAAAAAAAAAAAAAAATTACATGATGTAGAAATTCACTGGAGTTATTTAAGCTTATAAAGTGGTTACTTCATGGTTTCTGAGTTTTACTTCACCATTGTTCACAGCATAAAGGGAACCAAGTACTTACATGAAAAATGCATGTCTTTCTGCATTACAGGTTTTATGTTGTGTGACTTAGCCAAGTAATGATATTCTATTAACTTCTAAAGATTTCTTAGCACTAATTTCTTTGTAAATTAAGTAATAATCATTTACATTGAAAGTAACTTCTCCCATTCTTTCCCTACCTAGCTGTTAAAAATGTGGCACTAGAATATAGCAATGCCAAGGTGTTCAATTTACACCATGCTAGTGAAGCTTAGAAGTTTCATTAAAAACTTGATGTTCCCAATCCCCCCAGCCATAGTTCTTAGAATGAGGAATTTATGCCTGGGCTGTATTCTGTTAAATATATTACCACTATGTTCCTTGCTAACATTAATGTCTAATGTCTCTCTGCAGAGATCTGATGATCAGAGGGAAGGGTGAAAGGAACTTTGAAAACATTTTTGTAATCCACTGACATTTCTCTCTCTCAATAGTCGTCACCCTTTCAAATCTACAATCGTCTCTCTGCTGAACTACTGCCTTCTACCATTTCTCCTGGCATCCACTAAAATGTAAATATTATCATGCCAATACTTTTCCCTAAAGTGCTGTAATATCTTTTCAGGGATCTTAGAATAAACATCAACATCATTAACATAAATTTTAAGAACTTGTATGATTTGACTTTCTTCTCCATCTACAGCTTTATCTTGACAATTTCCATCTATATTTAAGCAAATTGACCTCCTTTTAGTGCTACACTTTCTCTATAGTAGAGGTTCACATACAAAAAAATATAAACACCTCAATGGCAATCATCCAAGTTACAAACAAGTTTCACAATTACATCACATTCATCCATATTCTATTAAGTATGACACTTTAAATGTCATCTTATTTGGTGGACCTCAGGTGCAAAGATTGAATTAATCACGCCCATCATTTTATAACATTCGTCTTCATTAGTTCTTCAAGGCCTTTCTTCTCATGCTTCATTCCCTCTTCCAATTTTATACAAGACTACTCCAATATGTTGATATTCATCTTGAATCTATATGTATCCTTGAATCTATATAAATCTATAGGGCTGTTTTCTCCAGGTATATATTTTAAGTTTCATAATTATATCATGATTTAAAATAATTATCGGCTCTGTTTTGTTTGTAAGGAAGAGTTGAATAAATCCAGCTCATTGGATTGCAGTAAACCTAACTTGTTTTACCTGCTGAAATCTGGGTGTGTCAACATTGAGAGGGTTAGGAGAGCTTCTCCAGGTGCTGATTTTTACTTTCTGCTATAATCTACACTATATTTGGTGTATGTAAACTTATTCATTTTAAAGTTAATAATCTTCATTGATAAAATGAAACACGTATGAGTCTGATCATTGATGTTTGATTACCAGAACCCTCCATTATATCTGCTTTCTTTAAGACTGTCCTTGTACTTTTCCATCTGCTTGGAATTTTGAATTCACTACTACCACACTCCCACTTCCCTTCAGTTGATTAATGCCCTATGTATCTTTCAGATTTTAGCTCAAACATATGCTTCCTAAGGAAGTCTTTGATGATGACCCTCGGACCAAGTAAAATCTTCTTTATATATATTATCTCTGCTTTACTTTTCCTTTGTCTTTATTTTTATACTGTAATTAAATATTTATATATGTCTGTTTCTACCTTAGAAAGTAAGTTCTATTGGAGTGAGGTAGTATGCATGTCTTGCTGTATTTCTATCTTTAAGGTCTAGTGGTGTTCTCAGCTCTTAGTAAGTGCTCAATAAATATATGTTTATATGTTCAGTGAGGGAGGCATGATTTTATAGAAAGAGTCACTCTTCTGAAGAAAAGTCCAGCCTAAGGCTAAGGAGGTTGATGTAACACAAAGGCATTTTTTTCTGAAGTGCTTGACTATTTAAAACCAAAAAATAATGAAAAAATAGACGTTGAAAAGATCAGGCTAATATATTCCAGAGATATATGCAGAAACACAGAGCTAGTCTTAAATTGATTTTTATGTATAAGTTGTTTGGAGGGTCTAATCACCTCTGTGATTATGGTATCATGGAATAGATGAAATGTTGGTCCAAGTCAATATCAAAGTGAATCAAGTGGATCCATGGAGACACCCTTTTCCAGAATGTAGTGTGGGACTAGATATACTTATTGACATTCAGGATTCTTAACTGGTTCCATAACATATCAGTGGAATACGACAGTAGAAAGGCTTCTTAGAATTGTTATCTGCCATATCTCATCTCTCACCTCAGTCAAATAGAAATCAAAGGCAAAAATGCATCCCTGAAGGAATTGTAGGTAATACTTCCATCATCAGTGTCAAAGCTGTGTTGGTGGTGCCCCTTTATACATACCCATGTAATTCATTTCTGAGGCTAGTGAGAAAGCCAAATAAGTCTTATAAAATGATGACGTAATTGTAAATGTACTCAAAAGGTGATAACTAGTCATAGCTACTATTCTATATTGGTAGCAACAAAATAGTGATATGCAACCATTGATCTAAGAAATTGTTTATATTCAAGGCAATCAGTAAAGACATCAGAAGCAGTTTGCCTTTATATTTAGGAAAAAAGCTATAGTATTGTTATCTTAGCTCAGGATTATGTCAGCTCTCATGTAGTCTGTCATAGTATAGTCTGCAGGAAAGTTGATCATTTTTTTATCTTTCGGAATATCACCTTTGTCCAATACATTGATATTGTTGTTCATATTGGACCTGAAGAGCAAGACATTGAAAACATCCTAGATACCTTAGACATAAGAGTATCAGAATTTATGAGAAGTTCAGGGATTTGCCATATCTTTGAAAACACTAGGAGTCCAGTTTTATGTGCATGTCAGGAGATTATTGTTAAAGTAAAAAACAAGTTGCTGTCTTTGAGCCACCTATTAAGTTGAAAGAATACTTGATGACATTCTTTAGATTTTAGAGGAAAAAAGGGTGTGAGTCTTTAATCCATTTACCAGATAACAGAGAACACTTCTAGTTTCAGCAGTGCCCAGAGCAAGAAAGGGCTCTGCATCATATCCAGGCTATGGTAAAAGCAGCCTTGCCACTTAGATCATATGACCCAACAGACTAAATTGTACTTGAGCATTCTGTAGTATAAAGAGATACTGTCTGAAGCCTTTAGCAAGTCCCAATAAGAGAATCAGAGGGAAGATTCTCAAATGTTGTAGTAAAGCCATGCTATACTCTGCTTACAGAAATTTTACCTTTAGTGAAATAGTTCCTATTTAGACTTTGCTATTAGACCCTTGTAGAGAGAAAGAATGCCTGATCATAGGACACTAAGTGACTATGAAACTCAAGATGTCCATTATAAATATGTTATCTGATCCATTCAATCATAAAGTTGAACATGTGAGCAAGCATTCTATTATTAAATAAGAACTGTATATTGTGAATGTACCCAAGGAGGTCTTGAGGGCACAAGTATGTTGCTTGCGAATATGGTTCATATTCTAAGAGTACCTGCTCTAAACATTTTATTGCTTCTCTGTGGATCTAAAACTATGGCTTCTTGTGGCATTTCTTGTATCTACTTAACAGAAGACGCAGCTAAACAAGTCTAGGTTTGGCATATAGATGGATCTACATCGTATTTGACACCAATGGAAATAAACAGTGCTATACTACAGTCTCACTTACAAATGGCCCTGATAAGCATTGTGTAAAGGAAACTTACTAGTGGGAAGAACTTCAGGCATCAAATCGGGTTCTCTACTTTGTCTGGAATAAAAGATGTATTGAAGTAGAGATCCTAACAGACTAGTTTCATGGAGAGTGTTTAATGGATTGGTCAGTTTGCCAAGGACTTGGAAAGAACACGATAATGACTGGTTACAAAGGGTCTTCGGGGGAGGTATTTAGAAAATAAGCAGCGTGACAATCTGTGCTCATGTAAATTTTCAGTGGAGGGTCCCTAGACAGAGATGCTTATCAATAATCAGGTGAAAAAGATGACCTATTATATAGATGTCAAAGAGCCTCTTTCACAGTTGTTCCTGTGCTTGGTCAATGTGTCTATATGTAATCTTGAGACAGCAGAAGGGACAAAAACTATATAAGGACTTAACTGCATGTGCTTTCCTCACCAAGGCTGATCTGGTTATGGAAACTTGTCAGGAAGCATCTTGGTATGACACTCTCATGTCCACCATCTGGCAGGAGGTTGATCACATTGAATTACTTCCATCATGGACAGGCAGTCCTTATGGGAATGGATACTTAAATCTGTACACATATTTGCCTTTTCCACCTTTATTAATTTTGCCTGAATCACCTCAGAATGCTTTCTTTTCACTCTGAGATATGTGAAGAACATAAATATCTGTCCAGAGAATGAATTTTATGGTGAAAAAAATATCTGCAGCAATGGTCCTCTGCTGATGACATTCACTGGTTGTATCATGCAATAGAACTGTACAAAGGCCTGTTGAAGTTTCAAGTACAGAGTCAGCTGTAAAGCAACATCTAGTTAGGTTGGTGTGTCATCCTACAGAGTACAATATACACCTTAAAACAAAGGTCATAGGGTGATTTCTTCCATATTTCCCAGTTTTCAAGGATCCATAAACCAAGAGGTGAAAATGGACCCCTCTCATGATTATACTTACAATTACTAAAATAAGATTTTATTCCTGTTCCCACAGTCTTGGGCTTGGTGGGTTTAGATATGTTAGCACTCAAGAGAAAAGCAATTCCTCTAGGAAACAAAGTCAAAACTATTTTCTATTAAAAGTTGAGATTACCTCCAGACCACCTTACACTCCTCATGCTAGTGAATTTGCATGCTTCTGAATTACTTTGTTGGCCAGGATGCTTGATCACCACAAACTAGGTATATTATATTATGGCTACACAACTTGGCAAGTAGGATGATGTCTGGAATTCAGAGAATTGCTTGGGTGCAACTCAGTTTTCTCACATTCAATAATAATAACTAATGAGAAACTGCAATAGTCTCATGAAGGTAGGACCTATAAGGGCTCAAAAATTAAAATGATAGGGCTTCCCTGGTGGCAGGGTGGTTGAGAGTCCGCCTGCTGATGCAGGGGACACGGGTTCGTGCCCCGGTCAGGGAAGATCTCACATACCGCGGAGCGGCTAGGCCTGTGAGCCATGGCCGCTGAGCCTGAGCATCTGGAGCCTGTGCTCTGCCACAACGGGAGAGGCCACAACAGTGAGAGACCCGCGTACCCCCCCCAAAAAAAAAAAACAATTATAATGATAGAAGTTTGAGTCACCACACCAGGAAAGGAAAAACAAAAACAAAACTAAGGTATTGACACAGAGCAGTGGAAGATAGAATGTGTAAAAAGAAAGCCATTGGTTACTGATTTAGGGCTCATTACCAGTTACAAAATGCAGATTGTAGCAGATTTGTTTGGTGGTAATTAATCACACTTCCTCCTTTTATTCTACTAATGTACACATTAGTACTATTGGTGACTAATTTTTTACTGATTTAACCATACCCTGCTATTATATGATGGTTGATGAAACATTGCATTTTTCCTTCTTTGGGGAAGTGGAAGTTTCTTCATCAAAATGATTTATAAAGAGTGGTGCAGGGAGAAGGGGGAAAGATGGTGGAGGAGTAAGACGCGGAGATCACCTTCCTCCCCACAGATACACCAGAAATACATCTACATGTGGAACAACTCCTACAGAACACCTACTGAATGCTGGCAGAAGACCTCAGACCTCCCAAAAGGCAAGAAACTCCCCACGTACCTAGGTAGGGCAAAAGAAAAAAAAAAATTAATTAAAAACAGAGACAAAAGAATAGGGATGGGCCCTGCACCAGTGGGAGGGAGCTGTGAAGGAGGAAAGGTCTCCACACACTAGGAAGCCCCTTCGCGGGCAGAGACTGCGGGAGGCGGAGTGGGGAGCTTCGGAGCCGCGGAGGAGAGCGCAGCAACAGGGGTGCGGAGGGCAAAGCGGGGAGATTCCCGCACAGAGGATCGGTGCCGACCGGCACTCACCAGCCCGAGAGGCTTGTGTGCTCACCCGCCGGGGCGGGCGGGGCTGCGAGCTGAGGCTCGGTTTCGGTTTCGGTCGGAGCTCAGGGAGAGGACTGGGGTTGGCGGCTTGAACATAGCCCGAAGGGGTTAGTGCGCCACGGCTAGCCGGGAGGGAGTCCGGGGAAAAGTCTGGACCTACCCAAGAGGCAAGAGACCTTTTCTTGCCTCTGTGTTTCCTGGTGCGCGAGGAGAGGGGTTTTAAGAGCGCTGCCTAAAGGAGCTCCAGAGACGGGCGCGAGCAAAGCTCGGAAACCAGAGACGGGCGGGAGACGCTAAGGCTGCTGCTGCCGCCACCAAGGGGCCTGTGTGCGAGCACAGGTCACTATCCCCACCCCTCTTCCGGGGAGCCTGTGCAGCCCACCACTGCCAGGTTCCCGGGATCCAGGGACAACTTCTCAGGGAGAACACACGGCGGGCCTCAGGCTGGTGCAACGTCACGCCGACTTCTGCCGCCGCACGCCCGCCCCGCACTCCGTGCCCCTCCCTGCCCCCGGCCTGAGTGTCCCAGAGCCCCCGAGTCAGCGGCTCTTTTAACCTCGCCCTGTCTAAGCAGAAGACAGACGCGCTCCAGCGACCTACAGGCAGAGGCAGGGCCAAACCGAAAGCTGAGCCCCTGTGAGCTGTGAGAACAAAGAAGAGGAAGGGGAATCTGTTCCAGCAGCCTCAGAAACAGCGGATTAAAGCTCCACAATCAACTTGATGTACCCTGCCTTCCGGGGAGCCTGTGCAGCCCGCCACTGCCAGGTTCCCGGGATCCAGGGACAATTTCTCAGGGAGAACACACGGCGGGCCTCAGGCTGGGGCAACGTCACGCCGACTTCTGCCGCCGCAGGACCGCTCCGCACTCCGTGCCCCTCCCTGCCCCCGGCCTGAGAGCGCCAGAGCCCCCGAGTCAGCGGCTCCTTTAACGCCGTCCTGTCTGAGCAAAAAGCAGACGCCCTCCAGCGACCTACACGCAGAGGCAGGGCCAAGTCGAAAGCTGAGCCCCTGTGAGCTGTGAGAACAAAGAAGAAAAAGGGAAATCTCTCCCAGCAGCCTCAGAAACAGCGGATTAAAGCTACACAATCAATTTGATGTACCCTGCCTCTGTGGAATACATGAATAGACAGCGAATCATCCCAAATTGAGGAGGCGGACTTCTAGAGCAAGATCTATGATTTTTTCCCCTTTTCCTCTTTTTGTGAATGTGTATGTGTATGCTTCTGTGTGAGATCTTGTCTGTATAGGTTTGCTTCCACCATTTGTCCCAGCGTTCTATCCGACCATTTTTTTTTTTAATTTTTTTCTTAATAATTAATTTTAATTTAAAGAACTCTGTTATACTTTACCTTCTTTCTATCTTTCCTTCCTTCCTTCCCTTTTTGAGACAACGAATCGTCCCAAATTGAGGAGGTGGACTTGGAGAGCAAGTTTTATGATTTTTTCCACTTTACCTCTTTTTGTGAGGGTATATGTGTATGCTTCTATGTAAGATTTTGTCTCTATAACTTTGCTTCCACCATTTGTCCTAAGGTTCTATCCTTCCCTTTTTTTTTTCCTCTAAATAATTATTTTTTTAATTCAATAACTTTATTATACTTTATTTTATTTTACTGTATCTTCTTTCTTTCTGTATTTTTTCCTTCCTTCCCTCATTCCTTCCTTCCTTCCCTCCTCCCTCCCTCCCTCCTTTCTTTCCTTCTTGCCTTCTTCCTTTCTTTTCTTCTTTCTTTCTTTCTTCCTTCCCTCCTTCCTTCCTTCCCTCCTCTCTTTCTTTCTTTCTTTCTTTCTTTCCTATTTCCTCCTACTTATACTAATTCTCTCTACTTTCTCTCCCTTTTATTCTGAGCCGAGTGGATGAAAGGCTCTTGCTGCTCCAGCCAGGAGTCAGGACTCTGCCTCTGAGGTGGGAGAGCCAACTTCAGAACACTCGTCAAGAAGAGACCTCCCAGCCCCACATAATATCAAACGGCGAAAATCTCCCAGAGATCTCCATCTCAACACCAGCACCCAGCTTCGCTCAACGACCAGCAAGCTACAGTGCTGGACAACCTATGCCAACCATATAGCAAAACAGGAACACAACCCCACCCACTAGCAGAGAGGCTGCCTAAAATCATAATAAGTCCACAGACACCCCAAAACACACCACCAGACGTGGACCTGCCCACTAGAGAGACAAGATCTAGCCTCATACACCACAACACAGCCACTAGTCCCCTCCACCAGGAAGCCTACACAACGCACTGAACCAACCTTAGCCACTGGAGACAGACATCAAAAACAACGGGAGCTACGAACTTGCAGCCTGCAAAAAGGTGAACCCAATCACAGTAAGATAAGCAAAATGAGAAGACAGAAAAACACACAGCAGATGAAGGAGCAGGATAAAAACCCACCAGACCTAACAAATGAAGAGGAAATAGGCAGTCTACCTGAAAAAGAGTTCAGAATAATGATAGTAAAGATGATCCAAAATCTTGGAAATAGAATGGACAAAATGCAAGAAGCAGTTAACAAGGACCTAGAAGAAATAAAGATGAAACAGACAATGATGAACAACACAATAAATGAAATGAAAAATACTCTAGATGGGATCAATAGCAGAATAAATGAGGCAGAAGAACGGATAAGTGACCTGGAAGATAAAATAGTGGAAATAACTACTGCAGAGCAGAATAAAGAAAAAAGAATGAAAAGAACTGAGGACAGTCTCAGAGACCTCTGGGACAACATTAAACGCACCAACATTCGAATTATAGGGGTTCCAGAAGAAGAAGAGAAAAAGAAAGGGACTGAGAAAATATTTGAAGAGATTATAGTTGAAAACTTCCCTAATATGGGAAAGGAAATCGTTAATCAAGTCCAGGAAGCACAGAGAGTCCCATACAGGATAAATTCAAGGAGAAATACGCCAAGACACATATTAATCAAACTGTCAAAAACTAAATACAAAGAAAGCATATTAAAAGCAGCAAGGGAAAAACAACAAATAACACACAAGGGAATCCCCATAAGGTTAACAGCTGATCTCTCAGCAGAAACTCTACAAGCCAGAAGGGAGTGGCAGGACATACTGAAAGTGATGAAGGAGAAAAACCTGCAACCAAGATTACTCTACCCAGCAAGGATCTCATTCAGATTTGATGGAGAAATTAAAACCTTTACAGACAAGCAAAAGCTGAGAGAGTTCAGCACCACCAAACCAGCTTTACAACAAATGCTAAAGGAACTTCTCTAGACAAAAACACAAGAGAAGGAAAAGTCCTATAATAACGAACCCAAAACAATTTAGAAAATGGGAATAGGAACATACATATCGATAATTACCTTAAATGTAAATGGACTAAATGCTCCCACCAAAAGACACAGATTGGCTGAATGGATACAAAAACAAGACCCATATATATGCTGTCTACAAGAGACCCACTTCAGACCTAGAGACACATACAGACTGAAAGTAAGGGGATGGAAAAAGATATTCCATGCAAATGGAAACCAAAAGAAAGCTGGAGTAGCAATTCTCATATCAGACAAAATAGACTTTAAAATAAGGACTATCAGAAGAGACAAAGAAGGACACTACATAATGATTAAGGGATCGATCCAAGAAGAAGATATAACAATTGTAAATATTTATGCACCCAACATAGGAGCACCTCAATACATAAGGCAAAAACTAGCAGCCATAAAAGGGGAAATCGACAGTAACACATTCATAGTAGGGGACTTCAACACCCCACTTTCACCAATGGACAGATCATCCAAAATGAAAATAAATAAGGAAACACAAGCTTTAAATGATACATTAAACAGGATGGACTTAATTGATATTTATAGGACACTCCATCCAAAAACAACAGAATACACATTTTTCTCAAGTGCTCATGGAACATTCTCCAGGATAGATCATATCTTGGGTCACAAATCAAGCCTTGGTAAATTTAAGAAAATTGAAATTATATCAAGTATCTTTTCCGACCACAACGCCATGAGATTAGATATCAATTATAGGAAAAGAGCAGTAAAAAATACAAACACATGGAGGCTAAACAATACACTACTTAATAACGAAGTGATCACTGAAGAAATCAAAGAGGAAATTAAAAAATACCTAGAAACAAATGACAATGGAGATACAACGACCCAAAACCTATGGGATGCAGCAAAAGCAGTTCTAAGAGGGAAGTTTATAGCAATACAAGCCCACCTTAAGAAGCAGGAAACATCTCGAATAAACAACCTAACCTTGCACCTCAAGCAATTAGAGAAAGAAGAACAAAAAAACCCCAGAGTTAGCAGAAGGAAAGAAATCATAAAAATCAGATCAGAAATAAATGAAAAAGAAATGAAGGAAACAATAGCAAAGATCAATAAAACTAAAAGCTGGTTCTTTGAGAAGATAAACAAAATAGATAAACCATTAGCCAGACTCATCAAGAAAAAAAGGGAGAAGACTCAAATCAATAGAATCAGAAATGAAAAAGGAGAAGTAACAACTGACACTGCAGAAATAAAAAAAATCATGAGGGATTACTACAAGCAACTCTATGCCAATAAAATGGACAATCTGGAAGAAATGGACAAATTCTTAGAAATGCACAAACTGCCAAGACTGAATCAGGAAGAAATAGAAAATATGAACAGACCAATCACAAACACTGAAATTGAAACTGTGATTAAAAATCTTCCAACAAACAAAAGCCCAGGACCAGATGGCTTCACAGGCGAATTCTATCAAACATTTAGAGAACAACTAACACCTATCCTTGTCAAACTCTTCCAAAATATAGCAGAGGGAGGAACACTCCCCAACTCATTATATGAGGCCACCATCACCTTGACACCAAAACCAGACAAGGATGTCACAAAGAAAGAAAACTACAGGCCAATATCACTGATGAACATAGATGCAAAAATCCTCAACAAAATACTAGCAAACAGAATCCAACAGCACATTAAAAGGATCATACACCATGATCAAGTGGGGTTTATTCCAGGAATGCAAGGATTCTTCAATATACGCAAATCTATCAATGTGATTAACCATATTAACAAATTGAAGGAGAAAAACCATATGATCATCTCAATAGATGCAGAGAAAGCTTTTGACAAAATTCAACACCCATTTATGATAAAAACCCTGCAGAAAGTAGGTGTAGAGGGAACTTTCCTCAGTATAATAAAGGCCGTATATGACAAGCCCACAGCTGACATTATCCTCAATGATGAAAAACTGAAACCATTTCCACTGAGGTCAGAAACAAGACAAGGTTGCCCACTCTCACCACTCTTATTCAACATAGTTTTGGAAGTTTTAGCCACAGCAATCAGAGAAGAAAAGGAAATAAAAGGAATCCAGATTGGAAAAGAAGAAGTAAAGCTGTCACTGTTTGCAGATGACATGATACTATACATAGAGAATCCTAAAGATGCTACCAGAAAACTACTAGAGCTAATTAATGAATTTGGTAAAGTAGCAGGATACAAAATTAATGAACTGAAATCTCTTGCATTCCTATACACTAAGGATGAAAAATCTGAAAGAGAAATTAAGGAAATACTCCCATTTACCATGGCAACAAAAAGAGTAAAATACCTAGGAATAAACCTACCTAAGGAGACAAAAGACCTGTATGCAGAAAATTATAAGACACTGATGAAAGAAATTAAAGATGTTACAAATAGATGGAGAGATATACCATGTTCTTGGATTGGAAGAATCAACATTGTGAAAATGACTCTACTACCCAAAGCAATCTATAGATTCAATGCAATCCCTATCAAACTACCACTGGCATTTTTCACAGAACTAGAACAAAACATTTCACAATTTGTATGTAAACACAAAAGACCCTGAATAGCCAAAGAAATCTTGAGAACAAAAAACGGAGCTGGAGGAATCAGGCTCCCTGACTTCAGACTATTCTACAAAGCCACAGTAACCAAGACAGTATGGTAATGGCACAAAAACGGAAAGATAGGTCAATGGAATAGGATAGAAAGCCCAGAGATAAACCCACGCACATATGGACGCCTTATCTTTGATAAAGGAGGCAGGAACGTACAGTGGAGTAAGGACGGCCTCTTCAATAAGTGGTGCTGGGAAAATTGGACAGGTACATGTAAAAGTATGAGATTAGATCACTCCCTAACACCATACACAAAAATAAGCTCAAAATGGATTAAAGACCTAAATGTAAGGCCAGAAACTATCAAACTCTTAGAGGAAAACATAGGCAGAACACTCTATGACATAAATCACAGCAAGATCCTTCTTGACCCATCTCCTAGAGTAATGGAGATAAAAACAAAAATAAACAAATGGGACCTAATGAAACTTCAAAGCTTTTGCACAGCAAAGGAAACCATAAACAAGACCAAAAGACAACCCTCAGAATGGGAGAAAATATTTGCAAATGAAGCAACTGACAAAGGATTAATCTCCAAAATTTACAAGCAGCTCATGCAGCTCAATAACAAAAAAACAAACAACCCAATCCAAAAATGGGCAGAAGACCTAAATAGACATTTCTCCAAAGAAGATATACAGACTGCCAACAAACACATGAAAGAATGCTCAACATCATTAATCATTAGAGAAATGCAAATCAAAACTACAATGAGATATCATCTCACACCAGTCAGAATGGCCATCATCAAAAAATCTAGAAACAATAAATGCTGGAGAGGGTGTGGAGAAAAGGGAACACTCTTGCACTGCTGGTGGGAATGTGAATTGGTTCAGCCACTATGGAGAACAGTATGGAGGTTCCTTAAAAAACTACAAATAGAACTACCATATGACCCAGCAATCCCACTACTAGGTATATACCCTGAGGAAACCAGAATTCAGAAAGAGTCATGTACCAAAATGTTCATTGCAGCTCTATTTACAATAGCCCGGAGATGGAAACAACCTAAGTGCCCGTCGTCGGATGAATGGATAAAGAAGATGTGGCACATATATACAATGGAATATTACTCAGCCATAAAAAGAAACGAAATTGAGCTATTTGTAATGAGGTGGATAGATCTAGAGTCTGTCATACAGAGTGAAGTAAGTCAGAAAGAGAAGGACAAATACCGTATGCTAACACATATATATGGAATTTAAGAAAAAAAAATGTTATGAAGAACCTAGGGGTAAAACAGGAATAAAGACAGAGACCTACTGGAGAACAGACTTGAGGATATGGGGAGGGGGAAGGGTGAGGTGTGATAGGGCGAGAGAGAGACATGGACATATATATACTAACAAACGTATGGTAGATAGCCAGTGGGAAGCAGCTGCATGGCACAGGGATACTGGCTTGGTTCTTTGTGGCTGCCTGAAGGGGTGGGATAGGGAGGGTGGGAGGGAGGGAGACAAAGAGGGAAGAGATATGGGAACATATGTATATATATAACTGATTCACTCTGTTATAAAGCAGAAACTAACACACCATTGTAAAGCAATTATACCCCAATAAAGATGTTAAAAAAAAATAAAAAATAAAAAGAGTGGTGCATGGCAAATGAATGTTGAGTGGCAAAAACAGTGGTGTACCCACAAGTTTTATACTTTACTCTTTCCAGCTGTGTGACTACAAA
>NW_006787746.1:1119057-1143580 GCF_000442215.2 Lipotes vexillifer | reverse complement strand
GAGGGTGTTTTATGCATTTCCCCCGGTCTTCTTTCCCTTGATTTCTGGGAAAGGACTAACAGTAATTGAAAATATGTAAAATGAGGAATAGATCAAAGTATAGTATGCCTCATTTTTGCTCTCTCATGCATCTCCATGGTTTGGCCATAGTTTGAGCAATCATTGTGTGCCTCTATAGCCATGACTCATGTTGGTCAACCTGTCTTCTTTGGATCCTACTCTTCACAGGTCCAGCTTCAACCTCTTGTCCCATCTGGCCAGTGGTGATGCTGGTGATAATATCTTTTCATTTTTATTAATTCTTGGCTACTTCACCACCTATTGTGAATTTCTTGATTCACCCAAACTCTATGAAAAGTCCCTTTATTAAATTCTGTTCATGTACATCCTTTAAGTGTACCATTGATTTATATCAGTACTGTGACAATATAAAAGTCTTTACAATTTCTTTCAACTGTTAACATTTTAAGTTTCTATGGGTAAGATAATTTTCATACAGTGTGGATATAAAATACAGTGAGGCATTGGAAATTTATAGAACACAATTTAATTAATTCCATCCCCTACACTATTGGTTTTAAAATGCCACCCTTTATAATGCTACAGCTAAATAGGGTAAACTTTCACTATATATATAGTATTCAGATTTATTTTACACTGAGACACACAAAGTAATAACCTTATAAAAGAGATACATTTTTTAAAAGGAGGAATAATTATGTGGAACTGTTGCTAAGTTTTGAGGAAAATGTATCATTAGTTTAAAAAGTAACAACCAAAATCCTCTAGAAAGTACAAATATGACTTTCATACCCATGAAATCATGCTCATGCTATTTTTTCCCTTTTTGCAATTGCACATCACAGAAACTTGTTCAATCTCCCTTGTGACCTTGAGAAGGGGTGCAAACATGTCCCTTTGTCACGTAAAACATTTTATTCATTTCAAAATGGGCACCATGACACTGCAGCTATTTTAAGCCTCCCATTGTTTGTCTAAAATAGATTGTGCTGGCAGAGTGTATGTTCTGAAAATTGTTTGCTTGGTGTGCTCATTACTTCGTGTCAAATTCCAGAATGGCAATTTCTAACAATTTCTAAACTTATTATTATTATTATTTTTTCTAAACTGGTTAAGTGAATGATGCTAGTTAAGTGTATGGTTTGTGGGAAATGAGCTGAGAGAACTATAAATTAGTCTGGATGAGGGATAGAGAGAGACACAAAGACTATTCTGCCTTATGGGATAAGTCAGGTTTCACAGAACTGGGAAGAATGGTGATCAGGTATAAGGCCAACAAGGTTTCAGCTCTTGTTAAAATCAGGGGCAAATTTAACATAAAAACAACAGGAGGTTAATTGATATTGATAGTTTAAAACATACTCAATAGGTCAAATAAACTGATTTTCATTTCCTAAGTTCTTCCAGTCAGCATAACACAATATAAAGCAAATTTACTTATAAAGCAAATTTACTTATGCCTCTACTATTCTTAAAGTCATCATATGACTTTTTTAGGACTTCTCATTGTTAATGGAATCAATTTCAAGCCCATTGTGGCTCCCCCATCTTATTTGCAAATATTCCTTTCCATAAATCTTACCATCTAGAACTGTGTTTTTTCACTACTATTCTGATATGTGTTACATGTTTCAGTATTTTGACAGGCATATATTTATTTTTCTTTCAAATAGAAGGTTGAGCTTATACAGTGTGTGTAAATCAGCATTTGGTTTGCAGCATGCAAAGTTTTAGTCAAAGGCCAAAGTTACATAAGAATTCACTGGCATATGTGGAAACTTGACTGTAAAAAAGGTAGATAACCCTGCTCTAGCCACAGTGAACATACTTTGGGCACAATACATCATATACCTTTATAACTTTTGCTTTGTTCCCTATACTTTCTTAGCTTAGAATAGGTGTCCAAGGCCTACTGCTCACTCTCCATACAAACTCAAGCCACATCTTCTTTTGGAAAGTCTTAATCTCCCCAGCTATTCTCTTCTCTGGTCTCTCAATTATTTATTCATTGCTCCATTAGCTCAGGCATCTGACTATGTTATGATTATTAGTCTATTTAAGCTCCAGTAGTGAACTTCTTCCAGGTAAAACTAAAATTAATATCTATAGTTTTGGTACCTAAAAAAAATAGCTTACACACCTGTGGGTGCTCAAAATTGTTTGGTTAAGGGACAATCACTTCAAGCCTGGATCAGGAAACCATATAGATGTACACTTCAATACAAAAGCAATGGCACATTAAAAACCTCAAAGTTTGCTTTGATTTCTAGTTAAAATGTCTCTACATAATCACATACTCCATATGTTCTACCCTATATTCAGAAGTATCTAGAGAAGACAATTTCAGTGAAAGAGAAGGCCAGAAATTTGAATTATTTCCTCTTACTGAAAATGATGAAGGAGGAAAGCTAGAAGGCTAGGGTTTGAGTTCCAGTCCTGCCATTATTTGTCTGGATGGACTTTGGAAGAACAATTGCAAGAACAACAAATTTCTAGTAACAACAATACCATTATCAATAATAATTATAACAGATGGAACAGAATGTACTACATGACTCAAACTATGATAAGCATATAAACTACCTAAACAGTTATTCAACTATAAAGTAATTGTGTTTCTTATTAAATATAGACAGAATACCTTAATTTTTTGTATGCTGTATCTAAAACCTCTATCTCTATGAAATATAAAGGAATCTTTTATTTAAAAATTGTTATAGATACCTAAGGAAAAGTTGAGGAGATACTATCAGATGAGATATGACATTCAAATTTTGAAAAATGATGAATAATGGCTAACTTAGCACAGGAGAAAAAGCTGAAATGTACCATCTGACCGGCAGAGTTAGAAACCAACAATAAGCAAGCTTATTTATGCTGCAAAACCATGGAAGGTCTCAGGAAGTGGAGACTCCAGCTCAATGAAGGCAGGAATAAGGGGTGGAAATAAAAACAGAAAGAAATATTTTTAATCAGTTTAAAACACTTAGAATTTTTTGTTCAATATTCCCTTATTTACCCAACACAGCAACATGACTACCCCTCCTTTGGTAAGGTAGGGAAAGAAAGTCTGCTCCATGGAAAATTAAAACTAGTGAGCTCTAGACTTGAAAATATTGAGCCAGGTTAAGAGGAGTTGGGGGTAAGTGAGGATATTAAAACAGGAGGATTAGATAAATGCCTCCTTTTTAAACTCTGAGACTTCATCTTACTTGTCTCTCTGTCCACTTCTAAAATTCAGAAAACCAGGCTTATACTACCTGTTAGGAAGAACCATTTGACCCAAGACAATACAAAAAAGATGATACATGTTGATAATTATGTATCATCAAATGAAACAACTTAGTGTCCACTAAAAAAGTAAAATCTGTTCATATTTTAGCCTTTCTCACAGCACATATATCCCAATCAATTTTTTTTTTTTTTTGGTTCCTCAATCTTATATAGAAACAGACAGCTAACATATTTTAGGAAATGATCTAAATTTAAAGACAGACACAAAGACAAATATGCATATGCAGTTAACCCTTGAACAATGCAAGTGTTAATCTGCATATAATTTATAGTTGTCCCTTTATATCCACAGTTCCTACACATCTGCAGATTCAACCAACCATGGAACATGTAGTACTGTAGTGTTTACTACTGAAAAATATCTGCATATAAGTGGACCCATACAGTTTAAATCCACATTGTTCAAGGGGCAACTGTACATAAGCATAACAAAAGAAAAACATTCTGAGGAAATATGGATCATTTAGAGAGAAGAAAATTTTAAAACACAACATTAATAGGAACTGTAATATCAAGAGAAGATATAACATCATGACATATAAGAATAGGGTGCTATATATTTTTTTATGATTTAAAATGAAAATATCTCTTGAAAATAAAATATTTATATACATACAATATGGGTCATCATGTCACTTAGAAAATGCTACTATTTCAATGTACAAATAGGGTACTCTATTTTTAAAAGATGGACGATTCAGATAATTAAAATGTTGGTACTGAAAATTTGAAAAAGTACATTTTAGCAAAAACAAAATTTTATTTGACAGTTTGTTTGTGTAGGACCCAAAAGGTAGAAGAGTACTATAGAAAAAAAGGAAAACTGATGACTATAGCCAAATAAATTCAAGATTTAAACTAGAAGTTTTAATAGTTTTAATGGACCAGATATTATCAAAGATCTTATTTTAAAAATTACAATAAAGGATGTGGCCAAGACAGTGAAGTAGGAAGAACATAAGCTCACCTCCTCACATGGGCACAGCAAAATTACAACTGCTTACAGAGTAATTATTGATGAGAAAGACCTGATGACTAACAGAAAGAATCTTCTACAAATAAAGTTATAAAGAAGGACTCACAATACACGTAGGAGACGCAGAGACATGGTATAGTCAAGATCAACACCACTGGGTAAGTGACTCACAAATGGGAGGATAATTAAAATTGTACACTTTCTACACAAGGAGTGAGGGATCTGAGACCTTATCAGGCTCCCATACCCAGAATCCATAGACCAAGAAGAACACTCAAAATGTATGACTTTAGAAGGCCAGCAGTGCTTGCATACAGAAGAGCCCAAGGCTTATAAGAAACAGACTTTCTCTTAAGGGGTGCGTGCAAAATATCATATGCACTGAATCCCAGTGCAGAGGCAGTAATTTGAATGCAGCCTGAGTCAGATATACTTGCTGATCTTAGAGAGTCCCCCAGAGAGGCAGAAGGCAAATGAGACTCCCACATGGATAGATGTTGGTGGCAGACATTTTGGGGAGCTCATTCCCCCAGAAGGACACTGGTGCTGGCAAGTGATATCTTGGAATTCTCCTTCCAGTTTATTAGTGCTAGGAGCTTAACCACCAACCAGCAGGCCAGACAAGTAACAAGACTCCCTTAGCCCCCATAACTATGCCTCCTGTGACCCAGCCTTAAGCAGAATTGAGTTGACGCCAGCCCAGGCCCCCTAGAACCACAGAGCCAGCTTGCAGGGTCCTTGCTCTACCCACCAGTGGGCTAGCAGCCACTATGTGAATCAGAGTCTGGAAGACAAATTGGCCTGGGGCCAGCTCCACCAACCAGCATGCCCAAAGTGTTTAGTCCCACTACAACAGAAGACCTCACACGGCTAACATAGGGGAAACTACTAGAGCATATAGACTTCGTGACCAGAGAGGAGTGTATTCCTGGGGCCCATAGGATGTCTCCTACATAAGGCTACCTCTCCAAAACTGGTAAATGTAACTGACCTATAAAACACAGAGAAATAAACAGAGAACTGGGCAAAATGAAGAGACAAAGGAATGTGTTCCAAATGAAGGAACAAGACAAAACCCTAGAAAAAAGAACTAACCAAAGTGGACATAAGAAATATACTTGATAAAGAGTTCAAGATAATGATCATAAAGATGCTCAATGAACACAGAAGAAGAAGGGATAAACATGATGAGAAGTTCGACAAAGAGCTAGAAAATATGAAGAGAACAAAATAGATCTAAAGAATACAATAACTGAAATAAAAAATACACTAGATGAAATAACCAGTAGATTAGATGATACAGAGGAATGATCAGTGAATTGGAAGACAATAATAGAACTTACCCTTGCTGAACAGAAAAATAAAAAAAAATAATTTAAAAAATGAGGAAAGTTTAAGAGGTTTCTGGGACAATATCAAGCATACTAACATCTGCATTATATGGGTCCCAGAAGAAAAGAGGAAGAGAAAGATGCAGAGAAATTATTGAAGAAATAGTAGGTGAAAACTTCCCTAACCTGAGAAAGGAAACAGATATCCTAGTCCAGTAAGTGAACAGAGTCCCAAACAAATAACCCCAAAGAGGTCAACACCAAAACAAATTATAATTAAAATGACAAAAATTAAAGTGAAAATCTTAGAAGCAGCAAGAGAAAAGCAACTAGCTCCATACAAGGGAACTTCCATAAAACCATCAGCTGCCTTTGCAGTGCAAACTCTGCAGGCCACAAGAGAGTGGCATGACATATTCAAAGTGATGAAAGGAAAAAAGCTACAACCAAGGATACTCTAACTGGAAAAGCTATCATTCAGATCTGAAGGAGAGACAAAGAGTTTTACAGACAAGCAACAGCTAAAAGAGTTCAGCGTCACTAAACAGGTTTTACAAGAAATTTTAAAGGAACAATTTGACATGGAAAAAGAAATGACCACAATTAGAAATATGAAAATTATGAAAGGAATAATCTCATTGGTAAAGGCAAACATACAATAAAAGTAGTAGATCAACCACTTATAAAGCTAGTAGGAAGATTAAAAGACAAAAGTAATAAAATAATCTATATGCTACAATAAATTTGTAGAGATATTGAAACATTAAACATGGGGATAGGGAAGTAAAAATTCAGGGTTATTAGAATGTGTTTGAGCTTAAGAGATTATCATATATATACACATGAAGCAAACTAAAAACATGTAATAGATACACACACACAAAGAAAGGAATCCAAACATAATATTAAGGATAGTCATCAAATCACAAAGGAAGAGAGCAAAAGAAGATGAAAGGAACAAAAAAGAGCAACAAAAACAACAAAATTTCAGTAAGCACATACTTATCAATAATTATTTAAATATAAATGGACTAACCACTCCAATCAAAGGCCACATGGCTGAATGGATACAAAAACAAGATCCATATATATACTGCCTACAAGAGACTCACTTTGGATCTAAATGGAAAAAGGTATTCCATGAAAATGGAAATAAAAAGAAGCTGGGGTAGCAATACTTATATAAGACAAAATAGACTTTAAAACAAAGACTGCAACAATAAATGAATAAGAAATATTACATAATGATAAATAGGTCAAAGAAGAAGATATAATAATTGTAAATATGTATTCACCTAACATAAGAGTACATAAAATCATAATGCAAATATTAACACTCTTAATGGGAGAAATGGTAGTAACACAATAATACTAGGGGACTTTAACACCTCATTTTCATCAATGGACAGATCTTCCAGATACAGTAAATCTATGAGGAAATACTGGGCTTAAATGACATATTAGACCAGTTAAAGTTTATTTATATAAATAGAACATTTCATCCAAAATTAGCAGAAAGCACATTCTTTTCAAGTGCACTTAAAACATTCTTCAGGACAGATCACATGCTAGGTCACAAAACAAGTGTCATTGAATTTAAGAAAAATTAAAATCATTTCATGCATCTTTTCAGACTACAATGCTAGGAGACTAGAAATCAACTACAAGAAGAAAACTATCAAAAACACAAACATGTGCAGGCTAAATAATATGTTTCTAAGCAACCAATAGGTCACTGAGGAAATAAAAGAGAAAAAAAAAAACTAGTGACAAATGAAAATTTTAAAAAATTTTTAAAAATCTATGGGACTCAGCAAAAGCAGTTCCAAGAGGGATGTTCATCTCAATACAAGCCAACCTCAAGAAACAAGAACAAATTCAAATAAACACTTTAATGTTGCACATAAAAGTACTAGAAAAACAATAATATTGAAAACACAAAGTTAGTAGAAGGAAAGCAATAATAAAGATCAGAGTGAAAATAAATGAAATAGAGACTAAAACAATGGAAAAGGTAAATGACACTAAGTGCTTGTTCTTTGAAAATATAAATAAGTTGATAAACCTGTAGCCAGACTCATTGAGAACAAAAGATAGAAGTTCAAATAAATAAAATAAAAACTGAAAGGGGAGTTTATAACTGATACCAGAAAACTACAAAGGATCATAAGAGAATACTATGAGCAATTATACACCAATAAAATGGACAACCTAGAAGAAATGGATAAATTCCTGGAAACTTAAAATCTCTCAAGACTGAATCAGGAAGAAACACAAAATATGAACAGACCAATTACCAGTAATGAAAGTGAATCAGTAATTTAAAAACTCCCAACAAATAAAAGTGTAGAAGTAGTTGAATTATTCCAAAAATTAAAAGAAGAGTTAAAATCTATTCTTTTCAAACTACTCCAAAGATGGAAGAGGAAGGAATTCTTCTGAATTCATTCTATGAGGCCAGACTGATCCTAATACCAAAACCAAAGACACCACAAAAAAAGAAAATTATAGGCCAATGTCTCTGATGAACATAAATGCAAAAATACTCAACAAAATATAAGCAAACAGAATTCAAGAATACATTAAATGAATCATACACCATGATCAAGTGGGATTTATCCCAGGGATGCAAAGATGGTTCAATATCCACAAATAAATAAATATGATACATCACATTAACAATTTTAAAGAATAAAAATAATATGATCATCTCAAAAGATGCAGAGTAAGCTTTTGACAAAATTCAACATCCATTCATGATAAAAAAAAAAAAAAACTGTCAACAAAGTGGATATAGACAAAACATACCTCTACATAATAAAGGCCTTATGTGACAAACCCGCACCCAATATCATACTTAATGGTGAAAAGATGAAAGCATTTTCTCTATATCAGGAACAAGACAAGGATTCCCACTCTTGCCACTTTTATTCAACATAGTATTTGATATCCAAGCCAGAGCAATCAGGCAAGATAAAGAAATAAAAAGCATCCAAATAGGAAGGGAAGAAGTAAAACTATCACTGTTTGCATGTTACCATATATAAAAAAAAACCCTAGGGCTTCCCTGGTGGCGCAGTGGTTGAGAGTCCGCCTGCCGATGCAGGGGACACGGGTTTGTGCCCCGGTCCGGGAAGATCCCACATGCCGCGGAGAGGCTGGGCCCGTGAGCCATGGCCGCTGAGCCTGCGCATACGGAGCCTGTGCTCTGCAACGGGAGAGGCCACAACAGTGAGAGGCCCGCATACCGCAAAAAATAAAAAAAAATAAAAATAAAAAAAAATAAAAAATAAAAAATAAAAAAACCCTAAAGAAGGCACCAAAAAGTATTTGAACTCATAAATGAGTTCAGTAAATTTGCAGAATACAAAATTAACATACATAAATCTGTTGTATTTCTGTATATAAAAAATGAACGAGTAAGAGTAATTAAGAAACAATCCCATTTACAATTGCATCAAAAAGTAGAAAATACCTTGGAATAAATCTGACAAAGGAGGAAAAAGAATTGTACTAGGAAAAATTTAAGGCATTGATGAATGAAATTGAAGATGATACAAGCAAATGGGAAGATATAACATGCTTCTAGATTGGAGGAATTAATATTGCTAAAATGCCCATATTCCATAAGGCAGTGTACAGACTCAATCCAATCCCCTCCAAATACCAGTGACATTTTTTTCACAGAACTAGAACAAATAATTCTAAAATTTGGAAGGAAACACAAAATACTCAGAATAGCCAAGTTTTTTGAGAAAGAACAATACTGAAGTTACGATGCTCCCTGACTTCAGACTATAATACAAATTTCCTGTAATCAAAACAGTATGGCACTGGCACAAAAACAGAGACATAGATCAATGTCACAGAATAGAGAGCCCAGAAATGAACCCAAACTTATACAGTTAATAAATGTATGACAAAGGAGGTAAGAATATACAATGGAGAAAAGACAGCCTCTTCAAAAAATGATGTTGGGAAAACTGAACAGCTACATGAAAAAGAGTAAAACTGAACTACTTTCTCATAACAACTACAAAAATAAACTCAAAATGGATTAAAGACTTAAATATAAGACCTGAAACCATAAAACTCCTAGATGAAAACCTAGGCAGTTCATTATTTGCACTGGTCTTTATTGTATTTTTATGGATATGTCTCCTCAGGCAATGGAAACAAATCAAAAATTTTTAAATGAGGCTATATTTACTAAAGAACTTTTGCACAGCAAAGGAAACCATCAACAGACTGAAAAGGCTGCCTATGGAATGGGAGTCCATATTTGCAAATTATATATCCAATAAAGGGTTAATATAAAAAACATAGAAAAAGGAACCCTCATACTCTGTTGGTGGGAATTTACATTGGCACAGACACTTTGGAGAACAGTATGGAGCTTCCTTAAAAAACTAAAAGTAAGGGCTTCCCTGGTGGTGCAGTTGTTGAGAGTCCGCCGGCCGATGCATAGGACACGGGTTCATGCTCTGGTTCAGGAAGATCCCACATGCTGCAGAATGGGTAGGCCCGTGAACCATGGCCACTGAGCCTGTGTGTCTGGAGCCTGTGCTCCACAACGGGAGAGGCCACAACAGTAAGAGGCCCACATACCACAAAAAAAACAAAAAACAAAAAACTAAAAGTGAAATGACCATATGATCCTGCAATCCCACTCCTGGTCATATATCCAGAGAAAACCATAATTTGAAAGGATACATGCACCCCAATGTTCATTGCAGCACTATTTACAACAGCCAGGACATGGAAGCAACCTAAATGTCTATCAACAGAGGAATGGATAAAGAAGATGTGGTACATATATACAATGGAATATTACTCAGCCATAAAAAGGAACAAAATAATGTCATTTGCAGCAAAATGGATGGACCTAGAGATTGTCATACTGAGTGAAGAAAGTCAGACAGAGAAAGACAAATATCATATGATATTGCTTGTATGTGGAATATTAAAAAATGGTACAAATGAACTTATCTACAGAACAGAAATAGAGATACAGATGTAGAAAACTTATGGCTACCAGCTGGTAAGGAAGAGAGGGATAAATTGGGAGTTTGGGATTGACATATACACACTACTGTATATAAAATAGATAATTAATAAGGACCTACTGTATAGCATATGGAACTCTACTTCATACTCTGTAATGGCCTACATGGGAAAAGAATCTAAAAACGAGTGCATATTATGTATATGTAAAAAAAAATAAAATAAAATAAAGTTATTTTTAATTGGAAAAAAAATTCTATTTTCAGCATAAGCACAATAAAGTAATGTAATAAAATGTGCTATAGAGCCCTGAAACAATCCAATACATTTTTGAAATTTGATATTTCAAACTGTTAGCCTTTGTCTTATAGATTAATGGTTCAATAAACACATCTGGGAAAATAAATAAAAAATATATATATAAAGAAATCAAACAATTCAACATTAAAAAAAAACACAATTAAAAATTGGGCAGGGGCTTCCCTGGTGGCGCAGTGGTTGAGAGTCTACCTGCTGATGCAGGGGACACGGGTTCGTGCCCCGGTCTGGGAAGATCCCACATACCACAGAGCGGCTAGGCCCGTGAGCCATGGATGTTGAGCCTGCGCGTCCAGAGCCTGTGTTCCACAATGGGAGAGGCCACAACAGTGAGAGGCCCGCGTATCACAAAAAAACAAACAACAAAAAAAAATTGGGCAGGAACATATGCGTTGTCTGACCACAATGTTCATGCATACTCCACAGTCAGGGCAACAAGAAGTTAGTTTCCTTAGAACCAAGGAGGTGCCCTCGCACCTGCAGGACAACTTGTTGCCCCATCCCTAATAAGGAAGAAGCTTCCTGCTATGGCCGCAACTGCTAAGAAGCCAGCCTTGCTGCGGTTTCTCTCAGACGTTTTTCTAGATATTCTTTTTCTTTTTTATTGCCACCCCACACAGCTTGCAGGATCTTGATTCACAAGCCAGGGGTTGGGCTGAAGCTCCTACAGTGGGAACTCTGTGGTTGAACCACTAGACCAACAGAGAACCTCAGACCCCAGGGAATATTCATTGGAGTGAGGTCTCACAGAGGTCCTCATCTCAGCACCAACACCCAGCTCTACCCAACAGCATACAAACTCCAGCGTTGGAAGCCTCAGGTCAAATAACCAGTAATACAGGAACACAATCCCACTCAATATATATATATATATAATGGTAAAAAATGTGTCACGGATGAAGGAGCAAGGTAAAAACATACAAGACCAAATAAATGAAGAGGAAATAGGCAATCTACATGAAAAAGAATTCAGAGTAATGATAGTAAAGATGATCCAGAATCTCAGAAATATAATGGAGGCATGGATTGAGACAATACAAGAAATGTTTAACAAAAATCTAGAACTAAAGAACAAAACAACAGATATGAACAACACAATAACTGAAATGAAGAATACACTAGAAGGAATCATTAACAGAATAACTGAGGCAGAAGAATGAATAAGTGAGCTGGAAGACAAAATGGTGGAAATAACTGATGAGGAGAAGAATAAAGAAAAAAGAATGAAAAGAATTGAAAACAATATCAGACACCTCTGGGACAACACTAAACACACCAACATTCGAATTATAGCAGTCCCAGAAGAAGAAGAGAAAAAGAAAGGTTGTGAAAAAATATTTGAAGAGATTATAGTTAAAACTTCCCTAACATGGGAAAGGAAATAGTCACCCAAGTCCAGGAAGCACAGAGAGTCCCATACAAGATAAACCCTAGGAAAAACACAGCAAGACACATATTAATCAAACTAACAAAAATTAAATTCAAAGAAAAAATATTAATGGCAAGAAGGGGGAAAAAAAAAAAACATATAAAGGAATCCCCATGAGGTTATCAGCTGATTTTTCAGCAAAAACTCTGCAGCCAGAAGGGAGTGGCAGGACATACTGAAAGTGATGAAAGAGAAAAACCTACAACCAAGATTACTCTACCTAGCAAGGATCTCACTCAGATTTGACAGAGAAATCAAAATATTTTCAGACAAGAAACAGCTAAGAAAATTCAGCACCACCAAACCAGCTCTACAACAAATGTTAAAGAAAGTTCTCTAGGCAAAGAGAAGAAAAAGACACACAAAAACAAACCCATAACAATTAAAAAATGGTAATAGGAACATACATATCAATAATAACTTTGAATGTAAATGCCCCAACCAAAAGACACAGACTGGCTGAATGGATACAAAAACAAGACCTACATATATGCTGTCTACAAGAGACCCACTTCAGATCTAGGGACACATACAGGCTGAAGGTGAAGTGTTGGAAAAAGATATTCCATGCAAATGGAAATCAAAAGAAAGCTGTAGTAGCAATACTCGTATCTGAAAATAAACTTTAAAATAAAGACTATTACAAGACACAAAGAAGGACACTACATAATGATCAAAGGGTAAATCCACGAAGAAGATATAACAATTATAAATATTTATGTAGCCAACATAGGAGCACCTCAATACATAAGGCACATGCTAACAACTATGAAAGGAGAAATTGACAGTAACACAATAATAGTAGGGAACTTTAACACACCACTTACCCCAATGGACAGATCATTAGAAGAGAAAATAAATAAGGAACACAAGCTTTAAGTGACACAATAGACCAGAAAGATTTAATTGATTTTTATAGAACATTCCACCCGAAAGTGGCAGAATACACTTTCTTCTCAAGTGCACATGGAACATTCTCCAGGATAGATCACATCTTGAGTCACAAATCAAGCCTTGGAAAATTTAAGAAAACTGAAGTCATATCAAGAATCTTTTCTGGCCACAATGCTATGAGATTGGAAATCAATTACAGGAAAAACTGTAAAAAACACAAATACATGGAGGATAAACAGTGCACTACTAAATAACCTGGAGATCACTGAAGAAATCAAAGAAGAAATAAAAGAATACATAGAAACAAATGACAATGAAAACATGATGATCCAAAACTTACAGGATGCAGCAAAAGCAATTCTAAGAGGGAAGTTTACAACAATTCAATCTCACCTCAAGAAACAAGAAAAATAAAAAATAAACAATCTAACCTTACACTTAAAACAACTAGAGAAAGAAGAACAAAGAAAACCCAATGTCAGTAGAAGGAAAGAAATCTTAAAAATCAGAGGAGAAATAAATGAAATAGAAACAAAGAAAACAATAGCAAAGATCAATATAACTAAAAGCTGGTCTTTGAGAAGATAAAAAAAAAAAAATTGTTCAACACTTAGCCAGACTCATCAAGAAAAAAAGGGACAGCACACAAATCAATAAAATTTGAAATGAAAAAGGAGAAATCACAACTGACACCACAGAAATACAAAAGATTATAAGAGACTACTACAACAAAATATATGCTAATAAAATGAAAACAATGAAGAAATGGACAAATTCTTGGAAAGATACAATTTTCCAAGACTGAACAAGGAAGAATTAGAAAATATAAAGAGACCTATCACAAGTAATGAAATTTAAACTGTAATTTAAAAACTTGCAACAAACAAAAGCCCAGGAACAGATGGCTTCACAGGCAAATTCTGTCAAACATCTAGAGAAGAGCTAACACTGATCCTTCTCAAACTCTTCCAAAAAATTGCATGGGGAGAAACACTCCCAAATTCATTTTACAAGTCACCATCACCCTGATACCAAAACCAGAAAAAGATATAACAAAAAAAGAAAATTTTGGACCAATATCATTGATGAACATAGATGCAAAAATCCTCAACAAAATACTAGCAAACAGAATCCAACAACACATTAAAAGGGTCATAAACCATGGTCAAGTGGGATTTATCCCAGGTATGTAAGGATTCTTCAATATATTCAAATCAACGTGATACATCACATTAACAAATTAAGGAATAAAAACCATATGATCATCTCAATAGATGCAGAAAAAGCTTTTGACAAAATTCAACACACATTTATGATAAAAACTCTCCAGAAAATGGGCATAGAGGGGAACTACCTCAACATAATAAAGGCCATATACAACGAAGCCACAGCAAGCATCATACTAAATGGTTAAAAACTGAAAGCATTTCCACAAAGATCAGGAACAAGACAAGGATGTTCACTCTCGCCACTCTTATTCAACATAGTTTTGGAAGTCCTAGCCATGGCAATCAGAGAAGAAAAAGAAATAAAAGGAACACAAATGGGAAAAGAAGAAATAAAAACTGTCACTGTTTGCGGATGACATTATACTATACATAGAAAATCCTAAGTATGCCACTAGAAAACTACTAGAACTAATCAGTGAATTTTGTAAGGCTGCAGGATACAAAATTAATGCACAGAAATCTGTGGCATACCTACACAGCAACAATGAAAAATCAGAAAGAGAAAATAATGAAACAATCCCATTTACCATCTCAACAAAAAGAATAAAATACCTAGGAATAAACCTGCCTAAGGAGGTGAAAGACTTGTACTCAGAAAACTATAAAACACTGATGAAAAAAAATCAAAGATGGCATAAACAGATGGAGAAATATATCATGTTCTTAGATTGGAAGAATCAATATTGTGAAAATGACTGTACTACCCAAAGCAATCTACAGATTCAATTTGATTCCTATCAAACTACCAATGGCATTTTTCACAGAATTAGAACAAAAAAATTTAAAATTCGTGTGGAAACATAAAAGACACCAAATAGCCAAAGCAATCTTGAGAAAGAAAAATGGAATTGGAGGAATCAAGCTCCCTGACTTCAAACTATACGACAAAGCTGCAGTAATCGAGACACTATGGTACCAGCACAAAAACAGAAATATAGGTAAATGGTACAGAATAGAATGCCCAGAGATAAATCCATGCACATGTGGTCACCTAATTTACAACAGGGGAGGCAAGAACATACAAGAGAGAAAGGACAGGTTCTTCAATAAGTGGTGCTGGGAAAACTGGACAGCTACATGTAAAAGAATGAAATTAGAACACTACCTAACACCATACACAAAAATAAACTCAAAATGGATTAAACACCTAAATGCAAGACCAGGCACTATAAAACTGTTACAGGAAAACATAGGGAAAACACTCTTTGACATAATCCACAACAAAATCTTTTTTGACCCACCACCTAGGGTAAATAAAAACAAAAATAAACAAATGGGACTTAATTAAAGTTAAAAGCTTTTGCACAGAAAAGGAAACCATAAACAAGACGAAAAGGCAACCCTCAGAATGGGAGAAAGTATTTGCAAATCAAACAACAGACAAAGGATTAATCTACAAAATATACAAACAGCTCATGTAGTTCAATATCAAAAAAACAAACAATCCAATTAAAAAATGGGCAGAAGACCTAAATAGACATTTCACCAAGGAAGACATACAGATGGCCAAGAGGCACATGAAAAGATGCTCAGTCACTAATTATTAGCAAAATGCAAATCAGAACTGCAATGAGGTATCACCTCATGCCAGTCAGAATGGCTATTATCAAAAAATCTAGAAACAATAAAAGCTGGAAAGGGTGTGGTGAAAGGGTACTCTCCTGCACTCTTGGTGGGAATGTAAATTAATACAACCACTATGGAAAACAGTATGGAGGTTCCCTAAAAAACTAAAAATATAACTACCATATGACCCAGCAATCCCACTACTGGACATATATCCTGAGAAAACTATAATTCAAAAAGAGACATGTACCACAATGTTCACTGCAGCACTATTTACAATAACCAGGACATAGAACCAACCTAAATGCCCATCGACGGATGAGTGGATAAAGAAGATGTAGCACATATCTACAATGGAATATTACTCAACCATAAAAAGAAATGAAATTGAGTTATTTGTAGTGAAGTGGATGGACCTAGAGTGTGTGATACAGAGTGAAGTAAGTCAGAAAGAGAAAACAAATACCGTATGCTAACACATATATATAGAATCTAAAAAAAGAAAAAAAAAATGGTACTGATGAACCTAGTTGCAGGGCAGGAATAAAGATGTAGACATAGAGAATGAACTTGAGGGTATGGGGTGGGATGGGGAAGCTGGGGTGAAGTGAGAGTAGCATTCACATATATACACTATCGAATGTAAAATAGCTAGTGGGAAGCAGCTGCATAGCACAGGGAGATCAGCTCATTGCTTTGCCATGACCTAGAATGGTGGGATAGGGAGGATGGGAGAGAGGCTAAAGAGGGAGGAGATATGGGGACATATGTATGCATATGGCTAATGCACTTTGGTGTACAACAGAAACTAACACAGTATTGTGAAGCAATTATACTCCAATAAAATCTATTAAAAAGAATTGGGTGGAGTACCTGAATACATATTTTTCCAAAGAAGACATGCAAATGATCAACAGGCACATGAACAGATGCTCAATATCATTAACCATCAGGGAAATTCATATCAAAGCCACAGTGAGATATCACCTCATGCCTGTCAGAATGGCTATTATCAAAAAGACAAGTCACATGTGTTTGCAAGAAGATGGTAAAATGGAAACCCTCATGCACAGTTTGCAGGATTTTAAATTGATACATCCACTAAGGAAACATTATGGACATTCCTCAAAAAATTTAAAATAGAACTGCCGTACAAGCCAGCAATTTCCCTTCTGGACATTTACCTGAAGAAAAACAAAAACACTATTTTTAGAAGATGTATGCACTCTAATGTTCATTGCAGCATATGTACAATAGCTAAGATATGGAAGCAAACTAATTGTCCATGGATGAATGTATAAATAAGGGTATTACCCTAAGTAAAATAAGTCAGATAGAGAAAGACAAATACCATATGAATTCACTTATGTGTGGAATCTAAAAAACAAAACAAATGAACAAACCTCACAAAACAAACAGACTCATAGATATAGAAAACAAACTCAGAGGGGAATGGGGAGGGGAGGTAAGTGAAATAGGTGAGGGAGATTAAGAGGTACAAACTTCCAGTTATAAAATACAGTGTTTCTTCAGAATCTGTCTGTATTGAAACAACATAGATATCACTTTACAGTTCCCTAATTCCATTTATTTAATGCTAGTTACACCATTACTTCTGTGAGTTCTGGTTTTCAATGACTCTGAAAAGCTGCTGGTGCACTACATTGATAATGATCACAAATGCAAGTCTTACCTAGAGTACACAGGCATATATGAATGAAAATTAACTTTCTGGTTTTGTTAAATTCAGAATTTTATAGTGGAAATGTATAACAACACACTTTAAACTATGCGTTTTCTGGAATGCTTCAGACTATAATGCCCACATTCCTAGCATGTGATCTCTTTCGATCTTGGTCACACCTCTGCCTTCTATCTAGCACCACCTGCAGAAGTTAAATGATGGGAGTTGGATGGAAGAAGAAGAGTAGTCCCATTCATAGAAGGACTATCTGCCTCTTGTCTAGTACTGCTGAAGACTGTCACTGGAGCATATCTGGTCATCCACTGGAGGCACTTAGAGGAAATGGATGAGAAAGGCCTATTGGTATTATGTAGCAACAGTCTTAAGAACCCTTGGAGGAGATGGCACAGTAACTCTTGCAGAGCTGCCTGAACATGGACAGTGTCCACGGCAAAGGAGCATGCAGGGTAAAGAATTCCTGCATCACCACTACAACCATATAGCCCACATTTGGGTGCTGTATACCTGAAGTGATAGGATGATAGGAACATGGATGGGTTCCATGGAACCATAGGATTACACATGTCCATAGATGAGGCTCTAAGCCAAGGATCAACAGAGGAGACCTTGTTGTCCAGGGTCTGAACTTGTCTTGCGTCTGACATAAGTAAGATTCACCCCAAATCAGCAAGTCAACACCATCTTGACAGTTTAGTGTCACAAGATCCCAAGAAAGAAATACTTGTATTATTGATGTTAGGCCATTTTCCTGGAACTAGATCCATGCTTGCCTATTCTAAGGGTGGTACTGGCCTGAAACTTGTAGGCGAATACAAGAAGAAAAAGTTGAAATATTGAGCTGATTTATTCTTAGAGCAGGGCTAGGGAGGAAAATGTAGTATTAAGGGATCACTGTTTTCCATAATAAGCCTTGTAATACTGTTAGTTTTTAAATTCCATAGGTGTATTACTTCTAAAATAAAAATAATAAAATGAATATGTGAAAATGGTTTATTTTTAAGATTTTTTTTCTACCTCCAAACTTCTATATAAACTAAGCTTACAGGGAGCTAAATATACTATAAAATATTAGAAGAAAAGCCAGTTGCTCTCAATTTACTTTTATATTGGTACACTTAAATATATCATGGTTTGTCTCACAGAAACCTAAAAGTCAATGACCAAGAAAGTGAGACTATTAACCTAAACCAGTCAAATGAAATAAAGAGGAGAAAGCTTAGTGTTATTCAGAGTATAGAACTGTTATAGACAGTACTGGGCCCAAACTGTGACTCCAAGTCTGCTTATCTGTGTTGCCCTGCCTTCCAGGCCCTGTCTTCCCTCAGGCACTTAGGCTGGCTGTCAATTAAACACCATTAATGAGGACACTGATAAAAACTTATGAAATGTTCCAGTCCCTTGGGTATTTTCATTCTAATGAGGAGTGTCTTATTAGACCAAACCATTTTAAACCCCAAAGAATTAATAAGAAAAGGAACTAATTTTGTCATTAGCAATAGAGGTGATATTTTAAGGACTTATAAACTCTCCATCTACCCTCAAGTTTTACTTTATAGTTGGCTACATAATGTGTTGCTGACCCTAGTTATATACAAGTTTGAAAAATGGTTCATCATTCTAAGGTAAAAATCATGCCTTGCTGAGTAAAACAGGATATTTTAATTTGTATTTATTTCCATGAAGGCTATAGTGCAGCTAAAGATGTGACAAGTATTTTTGATTATGCACATAGTATAATTTATTTCAAGAAACCATACAAGTCTCCTCCTTCATGTTAGACCTCACTGAATAAGTCTGTGTAAGAATAGAGCATGATTTTTTGTCTGTGTCTGAGTAAAACTTAACTGCATAAATAATGTGTGTGCATACTCAAAGACACACACAGTAACATCTCATTAGCTTTATAGCATTAGAGACATTCTTTATATACAAATTTCAAAGAAATTAAATTTTTTATTATATAAAAAATTAAATGTTCTTTTAAAGCTCTCTTCAAACTATGTCATCATTCTTCATCTTCTAAAACACTAAATTGAACTTTTAAAATACTTCAGTGACATGCAATTATTTTAATACATGAATTGACATAATGTGCTATAATTGATGCCCTCTAGTTCTTGTCCATTTACTAATACTCCAGGCTAAATGGTACTAGAGAACTCTAATTTTTTGCTTGTTTTCATAACTTCCTGGTTTTTTTTTGTTTTTTTTTTCTCTCTGATAGGCTATCCAGTCCCACTTTTCACTTCTGTCAGTATGTTCTCTTTTAGCTACTATTTCTTTAAATTATTTTTTGCATATTGAGTACATACTAAGTGCTCATTAACTATTTTGTTGAGTTAAAATACATTTTAATCTGCTCCTAGAAGGGCTGTTGTAAATAAATAATGAATGAATTTTACTGATCACAAACAATTCACTTTTTTTTTCTTTTATCATGCCAGCTATTTAACATTACTTGGTTTGATTTATTTTTAAAGTAATTCAGCCCTGAAGGTTAAAGTACTGGTAATAAAAATTCAGTTAGTTTTGACCTGTGTGAGAGTCCAAGTAATCATTGATATTTGGCTCCTTTCTCTGCAAGTAGCTGGAGTGCTGTCATGCAAAAAAACAAATGTTGAGGAGGCTGACAGCATTTATAAGAAGATTTGAAGCTACTGCAACATAATCTAAAGGATGACCTCTTGTCTTATAATTGCTGTGACTCTGAAGAACTTCTGGCTCACAAGCCTATGTCTGAAGCCATGTCCATCGCAGTGAACACTTATCTTTTCATTTCCTTGTAAAGTCATTATAACTACTCCCTTCAAAGTAAATTATATTTTGAATGTCTGTTTTATTACCTACCCCCTCAAGGTGCTAAGCAATTTCACTTAGAAATTAGAAAACTGGAAGGCAGATCATTTTGAAGATAGTTAGTGGCATGGCTTCATATTTTTAAAGGGCCCTGAAAGCCTAATCTCCAAGCAATCAAGGCAGTCATGTTTGACTTTATGGTTACACTAGGCATAGTTCTTTGATGGATTAAAAAGCATTTTTATCAAATTGACATCTATTGTTTCAATGATACAATATGGACATTTTACACTGGTATTCAAAACAGAAATTGAGTTTCAGTACATCGAAAATAAGGGCCAGGAACACTAATGGCCACATTAATGACTTCGAATAATCTCTAGTTATACTTCTAGAATAATAGAGCTGGGAATATTTTCTATGATAGCAAAATGCTGTTTTACCAGTAGGAATGATGGCATTGAACTTAACATGAATGATTATTTTAAAAAACTGGTGATATACCAAGGACTATGGAAGGGTTTGACTTTGCAAGTCAGCTGGAAGAAGAATTCCTCACACACATTTCTAATGGATGCTTCTTTACCTAGTTTTAAACTCTGAAAAAGAGACTATATCCTATTCATATTTTGTCTTAAAAATCAAGCTAGCTCCTGGTAATAATGATTTAGTATTTGTTTAACTGAACAAACATGTTTTTTTGAATGCTAAAATACTGGTCGATAAAGATTCCTCTGATAAAGAAAAAACAACCGGTTCAGCTGAAATATTATTTAATGAGTTCTTCTTAAATTCTGTTTCCTGAGGCAGTTTTGGTTCAACTGATATACACTATTTTACATGGTTATGATATATATGTGTTAATTTTTACTGAGGGTCATCTCTCCATAAAATATAGAACTACAAAGCTTCATGCCAACTCATAAAAAAATTACATTTAAAGCATTAGGCCAGCAAAGATGCTTCTGGCTAAATTGGAATTCAATCAGATTTTATTCTGTCTAGAATTTGGAAAAGAGATACAGAGAATGAGACAATTAATTGCAATTAAAAACCAAAAAATACACACATAGAAAATGGATAAGAAAACTCTGAGTCCTGAAGTAAATTCCATCACAAATGGCATGACAAGATAACCTGGATTCTCAAGCCACTTAATATTCTGAACAACCTTTGAGGAAAATCACAGTATTTATAAGTCTCTGGAAAGCTTTCCAGTCTCTGGGGAGCTCAATTGAGGTAATATTTATGGGCTCCCTGTGAGATCTGATCGATCAGTTTCTCCAATTTCTTGTGTGGACAGGAAAATGATCAAGATTCCTGCTTGTATGGGGCTTCTCTGGTGGCACAGTGGTTGAGAGTCTGCTTACCAATGCAGGGGACACGGGCTTGTGCCCCGGTCCTGGAGGATCCCACATGGCGTGGAGTGGCTGGGCCTGTGTCTGGAGCCTGTGCTGTGCAATGGGAGAGGCCACAACAGTGAGAGGCCTGTGCAACGAAAAAAAAAAAAATTCCTGCTTATATTTATTTTGAACTTTCCGTATTTTGGAGTACACTGAGATAGACTATTCCCTCGTTTCAAAAGAACAAAAGAAACATGATGTCAGAAGGAACAATTCACCTTTTTGTTGTTGTTAACAGTTTTATTGAGATATAATTCACATACGACAAAATGCATGTATTTAAAGTGAACAGTTCAATGATGTTTAGAATAATCAGAATTATGCAACAATTGATTGCCACAATCAATTTTAGAACATTTCATCATCCCCTAAGAAAATGCCATATCTTTTAGCAGTCACCTACTATTAACGCCCATTCCCTATAGTCACCTATAGTCAATCACTAATCTACTTTCTACCTCTATAAATTTGCCTGTCCTGGATATTTCATATAAATTGAATCCTATCATATGAGGTCCTTTTTTTACTGGCTTCTTTCACTTATCATAATGTTTTCAAGGATCATCCATGTTGTGGCTTGTACCAGTACTTCATTCCTTTATTAAAAAATAATTTCCCTTGTATATGTAGGCCACATTTTGTTTATCTACTCATCAGTTAATAACATTGAGTTGTTGCTACATTTTAGCTTTTATTAATAATGGTGCTATGAACATTCATGTAAAAGTTTTTGGGTGAATATATGTTTCCATTTATCTTGGGAGTGGAATAACTCTATTTAAACCTTTGAGGAACTGTCAGAATGTTTACCAAAGTGACAGCACCATTCTTATTACCAGCATATGACGTTTTCAATTTCTCTACATCCTTGTCAACATTTGACATTGACATTACCTGTCTTTGTGATTATAACTATCCTATTGTGTATGAAGTGGTACCTCACTGAAATTTTATTTGCATTTCCCTAATGGTTAATGTTGTTGAACATCTTTTCATATGCTTATTGGTCATTTGTGTATGTTCTTTGTTGAAATGTTGGTTCATTCTATTGACCATATTTAAATTGGATAATTTGTTACATTATTGAGTTGTAAATTAAATAATTTGTGACATTATTGAGTTGCAAGTGTTCTTATGTATTCTAGATACATCTCATATAAATATAAATTTGTAAATAATTTCTCCCATTCTGTGTTTTTCTTTTTCACTTTCTTGATCATATATGCGGGCCTCTCACTGTTGTGACCTCTCCCATTGCAGAGCACAGGCTCCGGATGCGCAGGTCCAGCAGCCATGGCTCATGGGCCTAGCCAGTCCACGGCATGTGGGATCTTCCTGGACCGGGGCACGAACCCGTGTCTCCTGCATCGGCAGGCAGACTCTCAACCACTGCACCACCAGGGAAGCCCTTGATCATATACTTTGAAGCACACATATTTTTAATGTTGATGAAGTCCAACTTATATGTTTTTCATTTGTTGCCTGTGGTTTTGGTGTTATAATTAAGAAACCATTTTCTTGTCCAAGGTTACAAAAATTTATGCTTTCTTTTTTCTTTTCTGTTTTATAGTTTTAGCTCTTATTTTTAGGATTTTGATCCATTGGGTTAATCTTTGTGTATGGTGTGAAATACAGGTCCAACTTCATTCTTTTGCATGTGGATAAGCTATTGGAACAACACTATTTGTTGAAAGACTATTCTTATTCATTTGAATTGTTTAGCACCCTTGTCAAAAGTCAACTGAGTGTAATTGAGGGGGTTTATTTTGGAACACTCAGATCTATTCCATTGATCTGTATGTCTATTCTTCGGTCTGTTATCTCATGTCTTGATACATGTTAGCTATGGTTAGCTTTGTAGTAAGTTTTGAAATAAGGAAATGTGTCTTATAGCCTTGCTCTTTTTCAAGATTATTTTGACAATTCTGAATCCTTTAAATTTTCATAGACATTTTAAGATCATCTTGTTAAATCTGCAAAATAGGAACTGAGATTTTGACAGGTATTTCACTGAATCTGGAAATTGATATGAAATTGATGACTATTGTCAACTTAATATTAAATCATCCAATCAATGAACATGGAGTGTCTTTCCATTTATTTAGATTTTCATTAATATTTCAACAATGTTTTATTAATTTCAGAGTACTTGTTTTGAAATTCTTTCATTAAATTTATTACTAAATACTTCATTATTTTTGCTACTACTGTACATTGAATGGTTTTCTTAATTTCATATTTGGATTGTTCTCTTCTAGTGTGTAGAAACACAAATGCTTTTGTATATCAATCTTACATGATACAACTTTGCTGAAATTGTTTACTAGTTCTAATACTTTCTTGGTGGATTTTCTTAGTATTTCTGTGTAAGGTCATGTCCTTTGGAAAAATAGTTTTACTTCTTCTGTTTCTATCTGGATGCCATTTATTTACCTCTTTTGCTCTATTGCCCTTACTAGAATGTCCAATATAATGTTGAATAGAAGTGATGAGAGAGAACATACTTGTTTTGTTCCTGATTTTGAAGGGAAAGCATTTTTTTTTTTTTTTTTTTTTT